>NW_028318795.1:300000-512332 GCF_062004578.1 Staurois parvus
CTGACAGCCATCCTGACAGTATCACGCTCCGCGGGCCGTAGTTTGCCCATTGCTGATCTAGAGCTACCTCACTCTGTACAGGGACAGACATATTCCCTGCTGGCTTTCACTTCAGGTTGACTGACCCCCCATTAGGGAGCTCAGCAACCTCACAGAAGTGAGTAGATTGCAATTTATCTTTTAGTCATTTATTTCATGCAACTATCCGACAAACTACTACACCATACGGAACTCTCCCACAGTCTCTGTCTCTTTTTTTCCTTTTTTCCCCTCCTTTTTGGAAGCACTCCAGATAATCCAGTTCAGCATTCTGGGTTCAGTGGCAGTTTTAATGTAAAAGGTGGCAGTTTACAGTCATGGAAGGCAGCAATGTGTTTTAACTCTTATTTTTGGACAGCGTCAGTCCAGGTAGGTCTGTGTAGGCAACAAGAACTAACTGTAATGTATTGCAGTGAAGTGGGGGGGTTGGTGATGCTCTCACCAAAGCCTTCTGTGGCAATCCCGAGAAGAATACAAGTTATCATGTGGTGGGGGAGGCACCTTATATGGCTGTGGCGATCTGGATACATGCACTTTATACAGTGGCTCCAGATGTTGAAGGATCTCCCCAGAGTTGTCTCCTCAGCTCAGTGCTCAGCTCAGCAGTCTCTGTGGAATGCAGCTTGACCTGGCCTGGTCCGGACATCACAGCTCAGAACAGTCACACACACTCCTTGTTGGCACATCTCTCCCCAAGTGCCTCAGTTCCTTTCCGGCCTTTTCCTTTTATATTGTCCCTTTCCTTGGCTGGTGCTTATGGGCTTTCTAGTTGTGACTTCAGCTTCACTGTATCTTCTGTCCAGACTACATCTCCCAGAATGCTCTGAGTGCTTGTATTAAGGCTATGGTGAAGCAATTAGAGGTCTGCATCCTCAGTAACAATGCACAGTGTTACATAAAGAAGACATTGCGATGTGTCTTTTTGCCTTTAGTAACCTGACTGTGTCTCGCTGTACCGTTGGAATGTGGAAAGCCACCAATGGGGCCATGTGTACTGGACTGCTTTTGCTGAATGCAGAGTTCTTCAACACTTTCATTACATTTAAGCAGTAGGGTTTTTGACAGACCGGAATAGTTTCAAACAAAAACTGTTTTTGGGGCTCACGCAGGGTAAATGTTTGGTCAGAGTCAGTCAAAATATAATGTCTAATCTTCATAGTGAATCGGGATGATCTGGAATACAAGAACGGGGCTTTGATGATCTCTTGCAATTGTGATCTGTTTTGTAGCTTTCTTTGGGAATGTGAAAAGCCCGGCACAGGATGTCTATGAAATGAGGATTGGATCCCTGACCTACCAGGTGAAAGCTGGAGATATAACAAAGGAAAAGTGTGACGTCATTGTCAACTCCACCAATAACACGTTCAACCTCAACACAGGTATTTACAGGACTGTTGGGCTTTAAAAAAAAGTTTAAATGTTTTTGAAAACTGTGAGATGACCAGAACAACCTCACCAAAGGCCCGCAACTAGCAGAGCCTATGGTACAACCCATTCAGCCACTGGGCATTTTATATATTATGGAGGATCATGTTGGAGGTGTGATATCCTGGTGGTGAGCATAACCTCAAAGAGAGAGAAGGTCAGGAGTAGAGTATATTCTATCCTATGGAGAGTCTTGTTGGAGGAGTGATATCCCAGTTATTAGTGCAGCTAGGAAGAGGGAGAGAAGGCCGAGAGCTGAGTATTTCCTACCTTATGGTTGGTCAAGTTGGAGATTTGATATCCTGGTGGCAATTATAAGCAGGAAAGGTAAATAGCCACTGGGCCACTAGGCATTTTCTAAATTATGGAGGGTCATGTTGGAGGTCTGATATCCTGGTGGTGAGCATAAACAGAATGGGAGAGAGAAGGCCAGGAGCAGAGTATGTTCTACCGTATGGGAGGGTCAAGTTGAAGGTTGTGATATTTCAGTGGTGAGTGCAATTAGAAAGGTATAGAAGGTCAGGAGCTGAGTATTTTCTACCTTATGGAGGGTCATGTTGGAGGAGTGATATCCTAGAGGCAAGTATAATCAGGAAAGTAAATAGAAGGTTCTATATTATGGAGGGTCATGTTGGAGGTCTGATATTCTGAGCATAACTACAAAGGGAGAGAGAAGGCCAGGAGCAGAGTATGTCCTTCCTTTATGGAGGGTCATATTGGAGGAGTGATATCCTGGTGGTGAGTGCAATTAAAATGGTAGAGAGAAGGTAAGGACTGAGTATTTTCTACCTTATGGAGGGTCATGTCATGCGATATCCTGGTGGTGAGTGCAGTTAGAATGGTAGAGAGAATGTCAGGAGCAGAGTATTTTCTACCTTAAGGAGGGTCATGTTGGAGGTGTGATTCCCTAGTGGCAAGTATAATCAGGAAAGTAAATAACGGTTCTATATTGTTCTATATTACGGAGGGTCATGTTGGAGGAGTGATATACTGGTGGCAAGTATAATCAGGAAAGTAAATAGAAGGTTCTATATTGTTCTATATTATGGAGGGTCATGTTGGAGGTCTGATATTCTGGTGGTGAGCATAAACAGATAGGGAGAGAGAAGGCCAGGAGCACAGTATGTCCTACCTTATGGAGGGTCATGTTGGAGGTCTGATATTCTGGTGGTAAGCATAAACAGATAGGGAGAGAGAAGGCCAGGAGCAGAGTATGTCCTACCTTTATGGAGGGTCATGTTGGAGGAGTGATATCCTGGTGGTGAGTGCAATTAGGAAGGGAGACAGAAGGTCAGGAGCAGAGTATTTTCTACCTTATGGGAGAGTCAATTTGGAGATTGATACCCTGGTGGGAAGTATAATCAGGAAGGTAAATAGAAGGTTCTATATTGTTCTATATTAAGGAGGGTCATGTTGGATGTGGCAGTGATAGCAATTAAAAAGGTAGACAGAAGGTCAAGAGCATGTTCTACCTTTATGGAGGGTCATGTTGGAGGAGTGAAATACTGGTGGCAAGTATAATCAGGAAAGTAAATAGAAAGTTCTATATTGTTCTATATTAAGGAGGGTCATGTTGGAGGTCTGATATTCTGGTGTTGAGCATAACCAGAAAGGGAGAGAGAAGGCCAGGAGCAGAGTATGTCCAACCTTTTTGGAGGATCATGTTGGAAGAGTGATATCTCGGTGGTGAGTGCAATTAGAAAGGTACAGAAGGTCAGGAGCGGAGTATTTTCTACCTTACGGAGGGTCATGTTGGAGGAGTGATATACTGGTGGTGAGT
This sequence comes from Staurois parvus, assembly GCF_062004578.1. Taxonomy (NCBI): domain Eukaryota; kingdom Metazoa; phylum Chordata; class Amphibia; order Anura; family Ranidae; genus Staurois; species Staurois parvus. The sequence goes on from NW_028318795.1 coordinate 303,245, forward strand.
GTAATTAGAAGGGAGAGAGAAGGTCAGGAGCGGAGTATTTTCTACCTTACGGAGGGTCATGTTGGAGGAGTGATATACTGGTGGTGAGTGTAATTAGAAGGGAGAGAGAAGGTCAGGAGCAGAGTATTTTCTACCTTGTGGGAGTGTCAAGTTGGAGATTTGATACCCTAGTGGCAAGTGTAATCAGGAAGGTAAATTGAAGGTACTATATTTTTCTATATTATGGAGGGTCATGTTGGAGGAGTGATATCCTGGTGGTGAGAGCAATTAAAAAGGTAGACAGAAGGTCAGGAGCAGAATATGTTCTGCCTTATGGGAGGGTCAAGTTGGAGATTTGATACCCTGGTGGCAAGTATAATCAGGAAGGTAAATAGAAGGTTCTATATTTTTCTATATTATGGAGAGTCATGTTGAAGGTGCAATGTCCTGGCAGTGATAGCAATTAAAAAGGTCGGAGGTGTGACATCCCAGTGGTGAGTGCAATTAGAAAGGTAGACAGAAGGCCAGGGGCGGACTGACCATTCCAGCACTCGGGCAGTGCCCGAGGCCTCAGGGTCAGTAGGGGGCCCCATGAGATGCCCCTGGTACCTTTCATAGGCTGTTTTGGGTGTGGTTCTAGTGTGGGCGAGGACACAGGTGCCCCATGAACCCCTATTGCCTGGGGGCCCCATGAGTTGCCAGTCTGCCCCTGGCCAGGAGCAGAGTATGTTCTACCTTATGGAGGGTCATGTTGGAGGAATGATATTCCGGGGCGAGTGTAAAATGTTTTACATTTTATAGGAGTGAGGATATGTTTGACGTCGACTATCTCCAACAGACTCTCGTATTGGACACTTTACTCACAGAGCGAACTTGATGGATAAGGGAATACAATAACCATAATGGACCCCCAGACCTTCACTAGCGGATGGCAATTAAAAAAAAAAACTAATTTAGTAAATTTCCAAATACAGAAGTCTTGTGGTCCTATATATAAAGTCTTGTTGTGGACGTCATAGAGATAAAATATTTCTCACGAAGCATTTCATGGCTTTGTTTCACTCGACCTTGTGGAGGAATCTTCCTGGATCTACTCACAGAACAAATGCTGAATCCCATTTTGACAATTTGAAGCTGATATGTTGTGTTGTTGCAGGAGTTTCCAAAGCCATTCTGGAAGGGGCGGGGCCTGAGATAGAACGTGAATGTGCCAGGCTCGGTAAGAAATTTTATGAAGATTTTTCTTGCATGTGGACCGATAGAGAATCGATCATAGAATAGGAACATTTTGGTAAATAATTCATACAGAAATGTAGATCTTGTCCTTGACGGCGGAACAATCCAGGAAATCTGGTGATAAGTTAAAAAGAGAGAAGAAAATAATGATTTCAGTAGGAGATGGGAATTTTATCTATAGATCAAAAGTTAATATTTATAAAAGTTAAACGGAACACTGAAAACTGAACTCTGTTCCTCAATGTCCTCCCAAATGGAAGAAAAATATATTTGAAATACTACAAGTTTGGCCATAATCAGTATATTTCAAAATATATTTCAATAAATAAATATATATAAAAATAAATATAAATCTATATATATATTAATGTGTGCGTATGTGTATATATATATATATATATATTGTGGGGTTAGCTCAGGTGGGGGATCTCCTTCCCTGGGACAAAGGTAGACCGCACAGCAGGCTTTCGTCAAAATCTGACTGGATGTCAGTTTTATTAAAAAGGTTTGCAAGAAATATCAAAATAAACAAAACATCAAAATAAACCCTTGCCATCCAGGCACTAACTAAACAGCAGATGATTCCTCTCTCAGAGGTGAAGGGCTTCTCCCTGTCACCAAAACAAAGTAACAGCAAACCTTTTCTTGCAGGTATAGTCCATACACACAGCTCTCTCAGAATACCTCTCTGAGTCCCAGGCCACGAGCCACTCCTTGCTCCAGCCCTGCCCTTTTTATATCACCTGTTGGTGGAGATCAGTGGAGTCCAAACTCTGGTCCGGAACCACCTGCTTAACTGTGGCCCCGAAAACCCGGAGTGGACTCCACCTAAACAGTCAGGTATGAGCATATGCGAGGTGACACATAGCGTCCCTCTATCACCTCGCCGTTCATCCTGTCACATATCCCCCCCCCCTCTGCTCAAGCCCCTGCGGCTGAGCAACTGTTCCAACCAGACAATGGACCCGGGAGAGGGCATCTACATTATTTTGCAGTTTCCCCGCTCTGTGTTCCACTGTGAATTTGAACACTTGTAGCGCGAGAAACCATCTTGTCACTCGACTGTTTTTCTCCTTATTATCACACATCCATTTGAGCGGGGCATGATCAGTAACCAACTTGAACGGTCTTCCTAACAGGTAATATTTCAGGGCCTCCAAGGCCCATTTGATGGCCAAACATTCCTTCTCCACAATGGCATAGTTTCTCTCATGTTTGTTGAGCTTTCTACTTAGGAAGACCACAGGGTGCTCCTCCCCATCTCTGATTTGGGACAGTACCGCACCTAGTCCCACGTCAGAGGCATCAGTCTGTACCACAAACTCTATTGTGAAATCTGGGGTCACAAGCACAGGTTGAGCACAGAGAGCTTGTTTCAGCCTTTGAAATGCGGTCTCCGCCTCAGGATTCCACTTAATCATGACTGACCCCCTACCTTTTGTCAGATCTGTCAGTGGGGCTGCAATGGTGGCAAAATTGGGGATAAACCGCCTGTAGTACCCCGTGATTCCAAGAAATGCCCGGACTTGTTTTTTATTTACAGGTTGGGGCCACTTTTGAATTGCCTCAATTTTATTGATCTGAGGCCTAATGAGACCTCGACCAATGATGTAGCCAAGATATTTGGCCTCCTCTAAGCCAATGGCACACTTTCTGGGGTTGGCGGTAAGACCTGCTTCCCGCAGCGAATCTACGACCGCTTGCAAGAGGGACAAATGAGATTCCCAGTCGGGACTGTGGATGATGACATCGTTCAAGTAGGCAGCTGCATATTGGCGATGTGGTCTCAACGTCTTGTCCATCATCCTTTGGAATGATGCAGGAGCCCCATGCAAACCAAACGGCATCCGCTTATACTGAAAGGACCCCTCGGGGGTGGAGAATGCTGTCTTTTCTTTTGCAGCTTCCATTAACGGAATCTGCCAATAGCCTTTGGTCAGATCTAAGGTGGTTATGTACCGAGCCGTTCCCAACCTGTCAATGAGCTCATCCACCCGAGGCATCGGGTACGCATCAAACTTGGACACACTGTTCAGTTTCCTGAAATCATTACAGAAACGAATGGTTCCATCGGGTTTTGGGACCAGCACTATGGGACTCGACCACTCACTGTGAGATTCCTCAATCACTCCCAACTCTAACATGTCCTTTATTTCCTTTGCCACCGCTTCCCGCCTGGCCTCGGGTATTCTATAGGGCTTGACATTTACGCGGACCCCGGGCTGGGTAACTATGTCATGCTGTATGACAGTCGTCAGTCCAGGTAGGTGGGAGAAGAAATCTCCATTTTTCCTCACAAACTCCTTAACCTCATTTTGTTGGGCTACTGACAAGGTTTCCGTTATAGGTACCTGAGGGGCCACGGGAACCACGTCCTTTTGGGGTCTTGGTACTGCCAACAAACTTTCCCTGTCTTTCCAAGGTTTTAAGAGATTCACATGATAGATTTGTTCGGGTTTCCTTTTTCCTGGCTGGTAAACTTTATAATTTACTTCCCCCACTTTCTCCCTAATTTCAAAGGGACCTTGCCACTTTGCGAGGAATTTACTTTCCACGGTGGGGACTAGCACCAGCACTCTATCCCCAGGGTTGAAGGTACGGATCCTGGCACCCCGGTTATAAACCCTTCTCTGGACCTCCTGGGCTTGCTCCATGTGTTCCCGAACAAGTGGCATGACAGCTGCGATTCTATCCTGCATCTGTGAGATATGCTCGATGACACTTCTATAGGGCGTGGTCTTTCCCTCCCAGGTTTCTTTTGGGACATCTAGCAATCCCCTGGGATGTCTACCATACAGTAATTCAAAAGGTGAATATCCTGTAGATGCCTGAGGTACTTCCCGTATAGCAAACATGAGATATGGTAGCAAAAAATCCCAATTTCTCCCATCTTTGTCCACCACCTTTTTTAACATATTCTTAAGGGTCTTGTTAAACCTTTCCACAAGCCCATCGGTTTGGGGGTGGTAGACCGAGGTACGGAGATGGGAGATTTTGAACAATTTGCATAACTCTTTCATAACTCTAGAGATAAATGGCGTGCCCTGATCCGTTAATATCTCCTTTGGGATACCTACACGACTAAACACCCGGACAAGCTCTTTGGCGATATTTTTAGCGGAGGTATTACGCAAGGGGATGGCTTCAGGATACCGGGTGGCATAGTCAAGTATAACCAGTATGTGCTGATGGCCCTGGGCAGACTTTACTACTGGACCCACTAGGTCCATGCCCACTCTTTCAAACGGTACTTCAATTATGGGTAGAGGTACTAGCGGACTGCGAAAATGGGGTGAGGGCGCAGAATATTGACATTCCGGGCATGACTCACAATGTGCTTTGACGTCTCCATGTAAGCCTGGCCAAAAGAATCTCTGGGTTATTCTCTCCTTTGTTTTCTCTACACCCAGGTGTCCACCCATTATATGCCCATGGGCTAAATCTAGTACCATCCGGCGAAAGGGTTTGGGGACCACTAACTGTTCTACCACCTCCTCCCCTTGCTTTACCACTTGATACAGCAAGTTATTGTTAAGAGCCATGTAGGGAAAAGACACCGCTACATCATTTTCAACTGGTTCCCCATCAATCATTTTAATGTTTTCACGGGCTCTATTAAGTGTGGAATCTTTCAGTTGTTCCGTACAAAAATCCTCTTTTCTGACCTCTAGGTCAGGCACCACATTCTGTCCACTCTCACTAGAGCCAGCGATCATCTCTTGTTCTATATCCTCAATGTCTGGGGTTGGATCCAACTCCTCCTGCTCCCCAGCCATTACAGAGAAAGGGAAAAGATCTACGCCTTCCTCGGACACACCAACAGTTTCCCCTTCCACCTTGCCGTCAAAGGGGTCAGGAGTGAGTTCAGGAGTTTTCGGCGTTTCCCCAGCAGGGGAAGCTCGGTCCTCCTGACTCCCCTCCTTATCCCATAACTTCCAGAAATGGGGAAAATCTCTCCCCACTATGGCTTCATGAAGCAGAGAGGGCATCACCCCCACAGAATGGGTCACAGGGCCCCAGGGAGTACCAATCTCCACCAGAGCAGTCTGGTAATTACGTGTATCACCATGAATACAAATAACCCCAATCGTGCTAGGGTGTAAGCTTGCAGGGTTTACCAAATCACCTTTAACTAAGGTCACAACACTACCCGAGTCTAGCAGAGCAGTTACTGGCTTTTCATCAATGGCAATCACACACATTTGCTTTTCCATGCGTTTCTGACATGCTGCAGTACATACCACCTGTGCAAAAAGAGACATGCGTTTTCCTAAATAAGCATTTTCACATTGCATAGGTTCATCATTTAAAGGACAGTTTGCAGCAATATGACCTAACGCATGACAACGATAACATATTATATGTTCAGTGCTTAGACCTCTAAATGGCCTTGGGGACCTTCCTGACCTATTTGGCCAGTCTCTAGGTCCTAAGCCTACAGTCTCATGATCTGACACAATAGTCTTATCATTTTTTTCTGAGCCTTTGGCCCATGGAACAGTCTTACCGGATCCTCCGGATAGTTTTCCACCCCTAGTGACCTTGGGGTACGGCCCAGGTGAGTGCCAAAAGTCCTCAGCGGCTGCATATCTCTCCACCAGGTCCACCAGCTCATTTGCAGATTTAGGGTCTCCACGGTCGACCCACTTCCTCAAAGTGGCAGGGAGTGCACGTAAATATTGGTCCATGACCACACGCTCCACAATCTGAGGGCCTGACAATACCTCTGGCTGGAGCCACTTTTTGGAGAGATGTATCAAATCGAACATCTGAGATCTGGGTTGTTTGTCAGCCCTGAAATGCCACTGATGCACCCGCTGAGCCCGGACTGCAGTGGTGACACCCAGGCGTGCAAGGACCTCAGCCTTCAGTTTCTCATAGTCCTGGGCATCCCCTGGTTCCAGGTCATAATAGGCTTTTTGGGATTCACCTGTCAAAAATGGTGCAAGCAGTCCTGCCCATTGCTCCTTTTTCCATCCTTCCCGAACAGCAACCCTTTCAAAAGTGGTGAGGTAGGCCTCCACATCATCCGCAGGTGTCATCTTCTGCAAAACATAGCTGGCCTGCGCCATTTTCTGCTCCACTGGCAGCGGATCTGCAGATTCCTTCTTTAATTCTAATAGGTGTTGGGCCACCTGCTTAAGGAGCTCTCGGTCTGCTTGTTGGGCTTCATGTTGTGCCTGTTGGGCTTCCGCCAACTGGCGATTCGTCTCCCGTTGTGCTGCGTTGGCCTGCAGCAAGGCTCTTATAACTTCCTCCATCTTCCCACTTGCTCAGGAAGTTGCCCGCATCCTCCACCATATGTGGGGTTAGCTCAGGTGGGGGATCTCCTTCCCTGGGACAAAGGTAGACCGCACAGCAGGCTTTCGTCAAAATCTGACTGGATGTCAGTTTTATTAAAAAGGTTTGCAAGAAATATCAAAATAAACAAAACATCAAAATAAACCCTTGCCATCCAGGCACTAACTAAACAGCAGATGATTCCTCTCTCAGAGGTGAAGGGCTTCTCCCTGTCACCAAAACAAAATAACAGCAAACCTTTTCTTGCAGGTATAGTCCATACACACAGCTCTCTCAGAATACCTCTCTGAGTCCCAGGCCACGAGCAACTCCTTGCTCCAGCCCTGCCCTTTTTATATCACCTGTTGGTGGAGATCAGTGGAGTCCAAACTCTGGTCCGGAACCACCTGCTTAACTGTGGCCCCGAAAACCCGGAGTGGACTCCACCTAAACAGTCAGGTATGAGCATATGCGAGGTGACACATAGCGTCCCTCTATCACCTCGCCGTTCATCCTGTCACAATATATATATATATATGTGTGTGTGTATGTATTTGAACAGAAGTATTTGAACCCCCTGCGATTCTGCAGGTTCTCCCACTTAGAAATCATGGAGGGGTCTGACATTCACATTGGAGGACATTCCCACTCTGAGGACAGAATTCAGGAGAAGTATTTGAACCCCTGAGAAGATCCGTGTTAATATTTGGTACAGAAGCCTTTGTCTGCAATTACAGAGGTCAGACGTTTCCTGTAGTCCTTGGCCAGGTTTGCACTGCAACAGGGATTTTGGCCGACTCCTCCACACCGATCTCCTCTAGATCTGTCAGGTTTCGGGGCTGTCGCTGAGCAACACAGAGTTTCAGCTCCCTCCAAAGATGTTCTATTGGATTTAGGTGTGGAGACTGGCTAGGCCACTCCAGAACCTTGCTATGCTTCTTACGGAGCCACTCCTTGGTTCTCCTGGCTGTGTGCTTCGGGTCGTTGTCATGTTGGAAGACCCAGCCAGTAGAAGTAGAGTCCAGGATGTGCCTGTGCATCAAATTGAAGCTAGGAGAGCAGAGTCGGATGTAGGAGGTGAAGGGGGCGGTAATGCATTTTGGAGCATGCTCAATAGGCTCCTTCTTCAGACCTCTGAAGGCACATCCTGGACTCTACTTCCTGATCCTATAGACAGAGTTTGCTGCTGGACGGCTGGATGTCCCACCTGGATCTAATTACCACACAATGAGTCTTTTTAACTATTTATCTTGTAAGTGCAATTTATCCATTGTTTACTAAATAAATTTTCAATACTGCACTTAGAGGCGCCTTCCTCTCTTTTTCTTTTTTTTATGGAAAGTTCTGCCTGATACAGGAGGGAGGCATCCAATGACCCAGGGACTTGTGAATACAGACCTGAGTGCAGGATCTGGGTTGACTGTTGCTGCTGCTAGCTCCCTTGTACACTAATATGAATGCTTTCCTAGCCTGGAGCATTGCTTATGGTGTTCCGGTGCTGTCCATTCCCTGAGATATTGTTGAGGGGACTGCAGAAGAAGTAGCTGCAGAGTAAGAGTGTCCTCACATTTCTTTTCAGCCTTCTGGAGTATCCCATAGCTTCCCATCCTATCCTAGTTATTCAGCAATAAATACAGAAAAAGGCAACCCCTAGACTTTTCCTTGAGCCATGGAAGAGAGGAACCTGGGAAAAATCAGCGTCCCTTTCGGGGGTGACCACTACACAACAGCTCTTCTTTGAGGAACATGAGACCATTTTATCTTTGGCAGAGAGGTTTTTATGATGCAAAACTGATTTCAATCTACAATTTTTGTAAGTGTAGCACTACCCCTGTAGGAGCCGCTGAGTTATGGGCCAGGCAACGGCCAGGCAAAAGGTATTTTCTTCATATCTCCAATCGCAAACAGTCAGTAATACAGTCTTTCAGTTGGTTTTTAGTTGTTTTTATTAAAGGGTTAACAAGTTGGATGGGGTCTAGGGGTATATGGGATGCCCAAGGGAACTGCAAAGCTTTGAGGACAAACTTCATGGCAGCTACACTGTACAAAAGATGTGAATTCAGAAACAGAGACTGTCGCTTTAAGGAGCACTTGTCCCATTTGGTGTGCCTCCTCAGACCCCAGATGAATCCTCCTCTTTACCCAGCTGCTCTAAGTGAATCCCTGGACATGGGATCCCAAGAGCTAGCAATTAAGTAGTCCCAAATGAGAACTATTAGGGTCTTGCACCTGACCGCCCTCTCCCTTTATCTGGCCCAGGGGGTGTAGAAATACCAACACTGTCCTGTCAGCTTGATAGGTTAAAGCTGCTTTCAGGCCTTTTCACTGGGATTGCTCCTTCCTGACAGGTTGTCCTCCATAGGAGATGATGGGGCACTGGGGGTCCTTCTGTCCAGCAACTAGCCTGTAAGTAGGCTCCCCTCCCTGGGACCCCCCAGGCTCCACACTCCATCTTTCCTCTCAGTCCATCTTCCACTTGACACTGCACACCTACTCCCAGGTTCTGCCATATTTTAAGGGTTGTGTCTGGTCACCATGCCTGGCCTTCTGCCAGGGGACTGGCCAAGGTCCCTCAAATATGCAGATCTGGTCCTCCTCCCCTCCTCCACCGCTCTTCCAGAAAGTTCTGTAAGTTTCTGGAAAGGTGGGAGGGCTCCAGAAGCCCTGACTTGTAGAACCTCCCTGCCTGTCCTGAAGTGAACCCACTACCTCGCTCCCAGGCTGACTCATCTCAGGCTGCTACTCAGTATCTATAAAACAACAAATCAGGCTACCTAGGGGGCGCTACATAAGGAAAGACACATTTTTCAGGTGTTGGAAATCAAACCACTTTAAATTGAACCTAAACTCTGAATGCAGCTGTTTCCCCCTACTTGGTCTCCAGTGAGATCCAAACTAACAGTCTTAAATTTTCAATATTGGCAGTTTTGGGGTCCCTCCAATCTTTTCTGCATTACAGCCACCACACAGGGTAGGATCTGTGTGAGGCAGAACCACTGATTGGCTGCTCAGGTAAAGGGAGCCAGTAAAGGTGGTATCTCTTCTTCCGGACACCTCCAGCAGTCTAGATTGTCCACTTCAGGTGGAGCTTGACTGTAGTGGCAATGTAGTTAATTTGGGAGAAACTGGGTTTACGGTCACACGGGGCAGTGATCCGGTTGGATGCTGTGGACCCATGTGACCACTCGGCCATCTTGGGTCAAGCAGAGTCTATTTAAGACTCTGACCCTGGGTTTTGGTATGCTTTATGGCTAGTGTAGGGACAGGTTACCTGTCTGTCAGGGACAGTGCTAGCGGTAGGGAGAGGTTCTGGTGGGGTAGGGAGAGAGCAGGGACTAGGTCTACCTTCCCAGGAACTTCCAGTTTGGGATGGACCAGGCCAGGCCACACTCTGCTCCCCATGGCAGATGCTGTAGGCAACTCTGAGTCTACACACCACTGCCTCTACACTGCACTGTAAGTCTTCCCATTGGGCCTGTTTGTACCATTGAATTATTTCTACAATATATTATTTTTGGCAAATTGGGACACCTTGTGCCTACTGTCCATCACACCATGCTGCACCTACCCAGCAGGCTTTTCAGGTTCCTTTATGTTTGTGATTTTCTCCAGTTGACCCCCATGTTCAAAGATGAGCTCCTACATCGTTGCTCAAATATTTACCTTCTTTTTCTTTCCCAGGAACCAAACGCAACAACGGGTACGCAGTCACACAAGGAGGAAACCTCCACTGTAAGAGTATAATACATATTTCCGGTCAATGTCAAGCAGATCTAGTAGGGCAGTGCATAAAGGAAGCCCTGCACATGTGTGAGAGACAACGAGCGACCTCAGTGGCCTTCCCGGCCATGGGGACAGGTGAGAGACTCTCTGAGATCCTGAGTTATCTGTGTCTGAAGCATCAACTGTCTGCCGTCTCCCATAGCCACCAATTCTATTCAAATGTTCGATCTCCAACTGTCATTTTCCAGAGCAGGTTTGGTTAATATGTTACAGTGAACTGTATTCAGGCAATTTGGAAAGGAGAATTGTTTTTATTTCGCAGTCTAGACCAGGGGTCTCCAAACCTTCTAAACAAAGGACCAGTTTACTGTCCTTCAGACTTCAGAAGGGCCGGACTATTGGAAGTAAAAAAGGTCATGACTTACGTGGAATAAACCATGTCCCATCTTTGGTGTCAGCGGGAGGAATAGAGCCTGTCACGTACCTGGTTGGGGAGCCTGACGTGGAGAGGAGGCATCCTCTTACTACTCCCGCTTGGAGCCCCTGATAGTGGGAACAGAGGGCGCAGAGCCAGGAGTGGCTCGAGTGCCGGGTGGGTCTGGAGCTGGTGGCAGGTGAGTGAAGACCCAGGAGATCCGGATGCAGGCCAGGTGTGGATGCAGGAACGTAGGTGCAGCAGCAGACAGGTATGGCGGCAATCAGGATGCAGACTGGGAACGGACACAGGAGCGTGGATGCAGCAGCAGGCAGGTATGGCAGTGACCAGGATGCAGGCCAGGTGCAGGACCGTGGGTGCAGCAGCAGATAAGTATGGCGGTGACCAGGATGCAGGCCAGGTGCAGGACCGTGGGTGCAGCAGCAGGTAAGTATGGCGCTGACCAGGATGCAGGCCAGGTGCAGGACCGTGGGTGCAGCAGCAGGTAAGTATGGCGGTGACCAGGATGCAGGCCAGGTGCAGGATCGTGGGTGCAGCAGCAGGTAAGTATGGCGCTGACCAGGATGCAGGCCAGGTGCAGGATCGTGGGTGCAGCAGCAGGTAAGTATGGCGCTGACCAGGATGCAGGCCAGGTGCAGGACCGTGGGTGCAGCAGCAGATAAGTATGGCGATGACCAGGATGCAGGCCAGGTGCAGGACCGTGGGTGCAGCAGCAGGTAAGTATGGCGCTGACCAGGATGCAGGCCAGGTGCAGGACCGTGGGTGCAGCAGCAGGTAAGTATGGCGGTGACCAGGATGCAGGCCAGGTGCAGGATCGTGGGTGCAGCAGCAGGTAAGTATGGCGCTGACCAGGATGCAGGCCAGGTGCAGGACCGTGGGTGCAGCAGCAGGTAAGTATGGCGGTGACCAGGATGCAGGCCAGGTGAAGGACCAGGGGTACAGCAGCAGGTAAGTATGACAGCAATCAGGATACAAGCCAGGTGCAGCACCGTAGGTGCAGCAGCAGACAGGTATGGCAGCAATCAGGATGCAGACTGGGAACGGACACAGAAGCGTGGATGCGGCAGCAGGCAGGTATGGTGGTGGCCAGGATGCAGGCCAGGTGCAAGACCGTGGGTGCAGCAGCAGGTAAGTTGGCGGCAATCAGGATACAACCCAGGTACAGATGCAGGTAAGTTGGTGCAGCAGAGTCAGACAAGCTGGGTCAGGATCAAACGAGCAAATCAAGTACAAGGGAGCAGACAAGTGGATAGCCAGGAATAGCTGGGGTCAGTGCAGGCGGAGTTCTTTCTTAGTCAGGGTCAGATCAGGGTACAGGCAACAGAATCAGGTTATGGAGTGTAGGGACATTATAGACCAGAAGGCATTGATTACACTGTATTGCAGGTTTAAATCGCCCGCCTTGCGGTGACGTGTACGCTAATGCGCATGCGCGCACCCGAACGCTCCTGCGCATGCACGCACGCACACTCCCGCGCATGCGTACTTGCACTGCCACGGGCGGAGGGGATCCGGCGCCGTCGCACAGCTGCACAGAAGGATCCCTGACAGAGCCCCATCATTGTGCCCTATTGTTGGTGTCATTGGCAGGAATTGTGACCTGTCATTGGGAGTTATTCTGCCCCTTCATTGGTGTCAGAGGGGGGAATTATGCCCCATTGTTCCTATCAGTGGAAAAAAATAGTGCCCCAAGGGCCAGTTAAAAGTACGCAATGGGCCGCATCTGGCCCCCGGGCTGCAGTTTGGAGACCACTGGTCTAGACACATTAGTGTGTGATGTGTCTAGATAATAAAACGCCACTAAAGAATCTGAATATTCAGTCGTAAAGCGCAACTACAGCCAACTGAAATAAATACAAAGTGCCAACCCCACTCATCATCAATAGGTGCAGTAGGTGTTCTTATAAATAAAGTCCCTAATACACCCTAATACTTACCTTAACCTACGGAAGATTTTATAACCTTCACGACTGGGGTTTTTTTTTTTGCTATTCAGCACTACACTACTTTTTCTCAGTCCAGGGAAGACTGAGTCCATTGAAGACTGAGACTGAGCTCTGAAATCACATGTGTTGTTTTCATATTCCTGGTCCCAATCCTGCACAATTGTCTCCTTTGGTCAGGTGACCATGTGGACCGCACTTACGCTCATCAGACGACGTTTTCCCAGAAACTGTATATGCCGCCATAAGCTTTGATACTGAAGTTCACCACACAGCAAATAAACTGGCAACTTAAGCCACAGAGATACCAGCTAAGCGGCACCAACAATTTGCGCTCTTTGAAGCTCAATAAGCTCTGACATGATTCTGTATTACTAGCAGCGAATGATGAAATTGAGGCTTCCCACCTTATAGCTAGGTGTCTCATCACACAGCGAAAGTAAAAGAATGTTACATTACTTCCCCTTTCGCCGCCCTTACATTGGTGGTCGGTGGGAAGAATGTCCCTTACATTGGGGGTCAGTGGGAAGAATGTCCCTTACATTGGGGGTCAGTGGGAAGAATGTCCCTTACATTGGGGGTCAGTGGGAAGAATGTCCCTTACATTGGGGGTCAGTGGGAAGAATGCCCCTTACATTGGTGGTCGGTGGGAAGAATGTCCCTTACATTGGGGGTCGGTGGGAAGAATGTCCCTTACATTGGTGGTCGGTGGGAAGAATGTCCCTTACATTGGGGGTCAGTGGGAAGAATGTCCCTTACATTGGAGGTCAGTGGGAAGAATGCTCCTTACATTGGAGGTCAGTGGGAAGAATGTCCCTTACATTGGGGATCAGTGGGAAGAATGTCCCTTACATTGGAGGTCAGTGGGAAGAATGTCCCTTACATTGGTGATCAGTGGGAAGAATGTCCCTTACATTGGGGGTCAGTGGGAAGAATGTCCCTTACATTGGAGGTCAGGGGGAAGAATGTCCCTTACATTGGGGGTCGGTGGGAAGAATGTCCCTTACATTGGGGGTCGGTGGGAAGAATGTCCCTTACATTGGGGGTCAGTGGGAAGAATGTCCCTTACACTCGTGGTTGTTGGGAAGAAGTACCTCCTTACAGATAGCTAAAAATATTAACGGGGTCAGTGGGAACTTATCTGAGAGGTAAAAATTTCTCAAGGAACCCCTAGCAACCACTGGAGGAACCTTAGGCTTCCATGGAACCCTTGTCAGGAAACCTTGGTCTATACTCAAGACAAAAAAGTTTGAATAAAAGGGCAGGCTTGATGGATCATTTGGTCTTTGTCTGCCATTTGCGGTTTTAGTTTATATGCTTTTTTGCTCTCCAGTAAAGGTCCAAGATGTAAGATTTAAACAGCAAAGATTATTGATGTGATAGCTGATGGGATAAGCCACATTGAACTGCTTGTGGAGCATTGGTGAGGAGGATGAGATTGTCCTCCATAATGTGTCCTCTTGGTCACTCTCTGCTCTTTCTCTCTTTGTCCAGGTGCCGGCGGGGTGTCTTCTGCAGAAGTGGCAGATGCAATTCTAGACGCCGTGGTGGACTTTGTCAAATCTAAATCAGCCGTGACCGTCCAACACGTGACGATGGTGATATTCCAGCAACCCATGTTAATAGATTTCCATAACAGTATGAAGAAGAAGAAGAAGGAGACACCAGCTGCTGCAGCCAAACAACAGCCCTGGTATTATTTCCCCAGCATCACATGTAAGTGTCGCAGCTTTTTCACATTACTGTTGATGTTCTTTGGGTAAGGCTGCAGGTTGTGCCCCGTGTCAGCTGCTCACGTCACCTCTGTAAATGAGGATCTTCTCTTAGGACACTAAGTGCTGGAATCAGCATTGTAGTTGATGTGATCAGACTTTTAACTAGGCTACAGCAGCTTAAATTGAGAGATTTTCACTCACTTCCTTTACCATTTACAACATTTTATCAGTCTTCCTTTATGTATCGCTGTCCTTCTACATTATTATTATTATTACAGGATTTATATAGTGCTAACAGTTTTCTCAGCACTTTACAATATAACGGGAGACAATACAGCAACGATACAGTTGAATACAAGAGGTATTTGAGGACCCTGCTCCTTGGAGCTTACAATCTAGGAGGGAGGGGCTAGTGGTACAAAAGGTAGTAACTATGGGGGTTGGAGTGGTTGGAAGAGTAGAAGATTCCAGTATTAGGTGAGGGCGGGATAGGCTTCCCTGAAGAGATCGGTTTTCAGAGATTGCCTAAAAGTGAGCAGAGTAGACGATAGTCTGATAAACTGGGGTAGAGAGTTCCAGAGGATGGGGAAAGCTCTGGAGAAGTCCTGGATATGAGCATGGGAGTAGGAGACAAGGGAGCTAGAGAGTAGGAGGTCTTGCAAGGAGCGGAGAGTACAGTTTGGGTGATATTTAGAGACAAGATCGGTGATGTAATTTGGGGCGGAGTTATAAATGGCTTTATACGTTATTGTTAGTGTTTTGAATTTTATCTGTTGGGCAATGGGAAGCCAGTGGAGGGACTGGCAGAGAAGGGTGGAGGACACTGAATGGAGGCCAGTGGAGGGATTGGCAGAGAGGGGTGGAGGACACTGAATGGAGGCCAGTGGAGGGATTGGCAGAGAGGGGTGGAGGACACTGAATGGAGGCCAGTGGAGGGATCAGCAGAGAGGGATGGAGGACACTGAGTGGAGGCCAGTGGAGGGATTGGCAGAGAGGGTTGGAAGACACTGAATGGGGCCAGTGGAGGGATTGGCAGAGAGGGATGGAGGACACTGAGTGGAGGCCAGTGGAGGGATTGGCAGAGAGGGGTGGCAGATACAGAACGGTTAGTAAGGTGGATGAGTCTGGCAGCAGCATTCATGATAGACTGAAGAGGGGATGGCCTGCGATGAGGTCGGCCAATGAGGAGGGAGTTACAATAGTCAAGGCGAGATATAACAAGGGAGTGGATAAGTTGCTTAGTGGTTTCCGAGGTTAGGAACAGGCGTATCTTGGAGATGTTGCGGAGGTGAAGTCTACAAGATTTGGACAGAGATTGGATTTGGGGCTGAAAGGATAGGATTACACCTAGTACCCTGGCATGAGGGGAGGGACTGATGATTGTGTTACCGATATTTATGGTGAAGTCAGGGGTGGGGCGCGGGCTGGGGGGAATACTAAGAGCTCAGTTTTGGAAAGATTGAGTTTGAGGAAGTGGAGTGACATCCATGTCACTTAGTAGGTTAGTGCTGAACACATGGAACACAAATTCTGTAAATATTCTTTATCTTCTCTTTAAAGCAGCTTTGTTTAGTAGATTCCAATCCAACAAAAATGACAGTAAAGAAGAGGAAGAAGAGGAAGAAGAAGAACCCAAAGTTTTTGAGCTGAGAGAAAACATCGAGCCGGCCATTTTCCACCTGTGTGCAGAAAGCCCCGAATCTGTGAAAGCGGCCTCAGACTGGCTCCAAGACCTCATAACAAAGGATCAGCATAATATTACTATCACAGATAACTGGATACAGGACTTAGATGATAAGGACCATGGTGACCTGGCTCAGCTTCAAAGAGTCAACGAAGTTCATATTTCTTTTGATGCACCACAGTCCACCATTAAGGTGACAGGTCGCACCAAGGATGTCCTGGAGGTCAGTAGTAAAATCCATGAGATGATAAAGGGTGTGCGAGATAAGAAGACGCAAGAACGAGAGGCGGAGCTGTGCAGTAACGTGGTGGAGTGGGGATATTACCAAGGCACCAACTTTATTCCCTTCAACAAAATGACAAACCTAAAGCTGGAAACGGCTTATATTCACAAGAGTGCTGTGGATATTGAGATCGCCGGTGTAAAACACAAGGCAATTACAGAGCGAGAAAAAGCAAACGATACCAGAGGAAACACAATTAAGCTTCGACGGAATCTGAAAAATGGTAATTTCCATTCTTTCTTGTTCAAATCTTCATTAGTGATCCGATAAATATTATTATCGGACAGCCCTAGCTAATAGAAATATAAATAGATTGCCAGCCTTGGGAGTTCTTAGTGGTCACAGATGGCTCTCTGTATTACGTTGGACTGTTTTCATGCAGAGAACCAACCGGAAAGGCCAAGATACTGTACAGTATGATGCAGACCTCCAGATTAAACATGCCTGTAGACATTACAGTCTCCCAATACACCTGTCCTACGATTGCACATTTTAATGTCTATAGATCAGCTCCTGACAGCCCCGATTGACTGCTTCTGGAGGACAAAGTGATTGAACAGGTTAGAAAACACTGATTTAGCCTCAAGAAAGTCCAATGACAGGACAGCCTGTATGTGCACCCCCTTGCTACCTCCAATGCCAAAACAAGAATATTGGGTGACCAAACTCATATTGTATGGAGGAGACCCTGGGCCAAAGTCATCATGAGACAGATTGTATGACTTGCATGTCCGACTGTTATCTGATGTCTACAGTCAGCCCACAGACACCTCTACTCCAATGGCCCACCATCCCCTCACCTTCCTGTACAGACCTCAGCATCATGGGCAGCTGATCTACTGATAGCAACGGCCTACACCCATATCTCCTCTTACCTTCACTATGTGCCAGTTCTAAGTAAGCTTGGCAATTCTGCTTGTACCAAGTGCAATCAAAATGTCTGCAGGACAGGTTTTCTTCAATTTCAAACAGGCATTTGTGGCTAAGTCTGCTCATTTACCAGCCCCCATGGCTGACAGTCTGAATACTGGAGCTGTGGCAACCCAAGTCCAACACAGCTGCCAGCCTTGTGTTGCGTAATGTAGGGCAGACTTAGCAACCCATTAAAGACAAGACCACTACATTCCAGTGGAGCAGCTGTGAGTTGGTCTGCCAAGGGTCTGCCCAACGGTACCACTCAACATGCTGGTTGACAGCATTCTGACTGGGTGTACCATTGCCACTCAGGAGTAATAGGACATACCCACCAGCCTTGTAGGGAACCTGTAACAAAAAGGCACAAAATAGGTTTTCCTGTTTCTTACTTAGAAAATAGAACAAAATACTTTTATAACATCAGATAAGATGAGATGCTTCTGCTGCTGGACAAGCGAGAATCCAGACCATTGGAAATGCAGACCTGGAGGGCACAGTCCAGAGTTGGGTACAGCAGCCTGCTAAACCAATAATTCTCTCTTGTCCAACAGTATCCAGACCTGAAGGTTAGAACCCTTGGAACACTTTTTTGTTGAATTTTGTCTAAAAAATCACTTCAGGACTTCAGTACTCTCTTTCCTGTACTTCCGATACAAGTTCTTCCATGGTGTAGGAATAGGTCAGTAGGATGACTGAGGGAGGTGTTCATTCCATTCTGCAGGGTGTGACAATGATGGTGGCCTCTTGGTCTTCATTCTGAGACTCCTATCAATGTACACTGATGGGTGATAATTATGTTCTACAAGGAAACCAAAATGTAACTCTTAATATTACAGCCGCGCCCCTCGTAATCCCTCCACATTGGGATGCCATGGAAAACATCCAGCTGAAGGAGGTACCTCTGAACAGCAGCAGCCCGGACTACTCAGAGGTGGAGGGACTCTTTACACAATCGTGTCAAATGAGAATCATTAAGGTAATACTGAAGGTGAAACTCTGTTCTGCTAAGACACAATGGGGTTGATGCAGGGCTGTCTTAATGCATGGGCAGGGGCCCCAGGTGCATGAGGGCCCCATGATAATTTTACATTACATCCTGCGTGCCAACTGTCCCGGATTTGCCAGGAGTGTCACATCCCTAAGCTGTCCTGGGATGGCTGTGTCCTTGGCAGCATCCTGGAACCTGTACTGTGCCCTCCTGATCCCCTCCATACTGTGCCTTTCTTCCTTCCCCCTATACTGTGCCCTTTGTGTTGATTAGTCTTTGATTTACAGAACGGTTTCTTATTGTTAAAAATTTATTTTATCAAAAGTACTAATAAATATGAGGGGTATTCAAAAAGTTACTCCGCCTGTCTGCTCTCTCCTCCTACCAGCATGCTTCAAGCCAGCACATAAAACAATTTGGCTTTTTGTGCTGCTTCTCCCTCTGTAACTCTGAGTTCTGCTGTACACGGATGGCGAGATGCTAATACCAGGCACACATAGGTACTAGAAGTAAAAGAAAATCACTACAGTGAGCCTTTAATGTAGAGGAGAGGAAATACCAGAGCTCCCAGGATGCCTCAGTCTTAGCAGATGAACCTTGCAGAAAATTTCCTGCTTGTACCCTTGATTATGTAGCGCCCTCCTAGTGCAGCTAAGGGGATCTAGACCCTAATGGTTAGTCAGGAGCTGGTTAGCAGCTCAGGTGTGATAGCCAGAGGGGTCAAATTGTGGTCAGGGCTGAGAGACCCTGCCCCTCTGGAATTTCCCCCTGCTCTGAGGGTTTCAGAGGAGGGCCTTGTGGAAATGGGTGGATCTTAGGAGTGGGTGACTGCACTCTTGATGTACCTCAGCCATCCCCAACAGAAAGCTTGGCAAGGGGATGGGACTTCCTTAAATGTGTAAGAACCTGTTCAGTAGCAAGAGAGTGTTGGTGGGAGAGGGGAAGCAGGAAAATGTGGAGTGGAGCAGGAAGCAGAAAGATGTGATGCTAGAGGAGCAAGGCTGCCAGGAGGCCTGGTGAGGTGGGGCCTGCCTGCGAGCCTGGAGCTGGAAAGGAGGAAAACTTGGGACTCACTGGCCCCCTGAAAGAGGACCACCTGTATCGCGGGGAAAGTGCAGCCCAGTTGATAGGTCTGGTAGCAGCAGCCATCCAGCAAGTGGTACAGGAGAGGATCTGCGTGAGTACACCTGCACCCTCTGGGTGGATAGGGGAAGGAGCTGTCAGGAATGGACTCGCCAATAGTGGTGGTACTCACCTGCCTTGTGGTTTGCAGTACCAGGACTGGCCAGCAGGTGCTCTCAGCAACCAGAAGCTCACTTCTGCCAAAACACCTGAGGCTGATTGCAGGAGGTGCATATAAGGAATGGCCAGACGTGCAATCTGGGCCTTGGTGTATGTTTTCCCAAGAGCCCCTGTACCTGCATCCTGTCTGCTTCCTGTTGTGCCAGATGACTCGGTGCCTGCAGTCTTGCCAGATGACTCGGTGCCCGCAGTCTTGCCAGATGACTCGGAGCCCGCTGTCTTGCCAGATGACTCGGTGCCCGCTGCTCCGCCTGGTGGCCCGGTGCCCGCTGCTCCGCCTGGTGGCCCGGTGCCCGCTGCTCCGCCTGGTGGCCCGGTGCCCAGCCTGATGTGATTCTGTCCGGTGCCCAGCCTGATGTGCCTCTGTCCGGTGTCCAGCCTGATGTGCCTCTGCCCGGTGCCCAGCCTGATGTACCAGTCCTTGATATCCCGCCAATGGAACATTTTGTCCATTTAGGACGGTTTGGAGCGTCCTGAGGCCGCTCCTTGAGGGGGGGGGGGGGTACTGTCAGGAATGGACTTGCCAATAGCGGTGGGACTCACCTGCCTTGTGGTTTGCAGTACCAGGACTGGCCAGCGGGTGCTCTCAGCAACCAGAAGCTCACTTCTGCAGTCAGCCAAAACACCTGAGGCTGATTGCAGGAGGTGCATATAAGGAATGGCCAGACTTGCAATCTGGGCCTTGGTGTATGTTTTCCCAAGAGCCCCTGTACCTGCATCCTGTCTGCTTCCTGTCTGATCCTGCTTGATCCCTGACTCTGATTGAACTCCGCCTGTCCTGACCTCTGCTATTCCTGACCACTCTCCAGTCTGCTCCTTTGGTACCTTGTCTGCCTGATTGTTCCTGACCCGGCCCGTCCGACTACGCTTAGTATTGTTCTTTTGTTATCTGTTGGGGGTTTTGGTTTGGTTTGTTTGCACTGTGTTTATGTTTAGTCTTGCACTGCGTTTATGTATTGTTTAGTCTTAAATAAATTATATTCTTTATACCATATCTGAAGCCTGCGTTTCCCTGTGTCAGTCCACACACCTCTGGTCATACCCGGAGCCCTGACAGGAGCACTCTGGTGGAAAACCAGAGTAGCCCCCTACTAGTGGCTATTACTCATTTGATGGAACCAGAACCAAATCCCCTGCTCATGAAGAAAGTCTCCAGAATGCTGGGTGAAGAGGAGTTCACCTATGGTCTGGGGTAGTACAACTGGAGCTGCTGGCTAGCACTCCACCACAGACTGTTACTTCAAGAAGGAGACGTTGCGAATAGTTCAGGAAGTTGTCCTCAGATTTTGGATCCCTTGGGCATCCTATATATCCCCTTACCCCATCCAAGCTCTAATCCCCTCAATAAACAACAGAAACACTCAGGGACTGATTTCTGTCTCTGGATGAAAGCTTGTGTGGAAAATACTGAATGACTGGCCATGCAGGACCATAGGGGGACCCAAATTCATCAGTAATCCCTAAGGGGGTAGCGCTACAATTAGATCATGCTGCTTGTTGTTCTTCCCCACCCCAGTATTGTTATCCTCCCATCCAGCACGGACCCCTCTATATAGACATGACCCCCCCATACAGTGCGGGTTTGCTTCCCGTGGTGTAAGATACGGTTGGTGAACGTGGATCAGTGAACTCAGAGGAGGATTCAGTTTTATTTCTTTTCATTCCCAGATTGAGAGAATACAGAACCAACATTTGTATCAGAATTACCAAATTAAGAAGAGCAGCATCGATACCAAGAACGGTACCAGGACCAATGAGAAGAGACTCTTCCATGGCACCGAGGGCGGGACAACCGATAATATAAATCGTAATGGGTTCAACAGAGCCTTTGCTGGGAGGAATGGTGAGAAGTGACCCCCCCCCCATTATCCTTCTATATTATACAATTCTATTGTCTGATACAGGCAAGAGGGCAACTCCACCTAAACAAGCAAATTCAATATTCACCAAAAAGGAGCAAAGTCTGTCCACTGCACCGCACTGCAAATCTGTGGTGGGGACATTAGAGTGTACATTTTTGTTTATTAAAAACAAACAACATAATAACATATTTACATGTATACAGAATAAATAAAATCTTATATATATATATAATTAACCACTTGCAGTCCGGCTCATGTATATAAACAGCCAGACGGTGGCAGTGCAGGGGCGGGTTGCTGTTCTTAAACGGCGCCCGCCATTTTGGACTGTGCGCGCTCCCTGGGAGTGTGCAGCACCGTGATCTGGTGCCCACTGTGTCCTTCTCTCTGCGAGGTCCCGATCATGTGATCACTGATTGGCCAATCAGTGATCACATGCAGAGTAGTAAGCAAGAGGTCACTTCTGACATCATTGCTTACGATGTGTGAAATCTGTGAATGATCGCAGAGGTCACATGGTACAGGGCCATTCACAGCCAATTGTCCAGCCAAAATGTCAGATCCCACCTTTACCTTCCCTCCAGCCACAGTCACAGGTTTCTTGGTGTCAGAGTCCACAGTCACAGGATTCCCAGTCCCAGCAGAGTGCAGTCCTGCAGGCACAGCAGCCATCTTCCCTGCAGAGCTCTGTGCAGACACAGGAGGATTTCCCTCCAAAACTCTGCTGTGCACATGGCTCCCCATACCGGAGTCCACGCCGCTCCCCATACCGGAGTCCACGCCGCACCCCATACCGGAGTCCACGCCACTCCCCATACTGGAGTCCACGCTGTCAGATTTAATAAAGCATGGCTTCTCAGTCTTTTTTTCCTTTACAGGACCAGGTACAGAGTCCTCACCATCATCCTCATCTTCTGAAAACCGGAAAGTTCTTCCATTTAGAGGAGACTCCATTTCATTTATAAACTTTAGCAGCCCTCCGCCATTTTCCTCTACCTCCTGTGCTGTTCCTCCAACTTGCTGGGGAGGGATGCAGAGGCTGACATTTCCTCCAGGGAAGCAGATCCTGAGGTGGATGGGATACCAGGGGCAGCATCCAGGACCCCCTCCTCGCTCTCCACCCGTACTGCCACCGCCGATGCTGGATCCTTACTGGTGTCTCCCTTCATTTTCCTGAACCTTTCCTCATTCTGGAATTTCTCCTTGAACACTCCGCTCTTTTCCTTCAATGCTTTCCCTAAATTCTGCTGCTTCTTGATGACGTCCTCCAAACTTTCATCTCCGGCTTCAGACTCTGCCGCTGCTTCATGACATTCTCCAAACCTTTCATCTCCGGCTTCAGACTCTGCTTCATGGCGTCCTCCAAACCTTTCATCTCCGGCTTCAGACTCTGCCGCTGCTTAATGACGTCCTCAAAACCTTTCATCTCCGGCTTCAGACTCTGCCGCTGCTTGATGGCGTCCTCCAAACCTTTCATCTCCAGCTTCAGACTCTGCCACTGCTTGATGGCGTCCTCCAAACCTTTCATCTCCAGCTTCAGACTCTGCCGCTGCTTGATGGCGTCCTCCAAACCTTTCATCTACGGCTTCAGACTCTGCCGCTGCTTCATGACGTCCTCCAAACCTTTCATCTCCGGCTTCAGACTCTGCCGCTGCTTGATGGCGTCCTCCAAACCTTTCATCTCCAGCTTCAGACTCTGCCACTGCTTGATGGCGTCCTCCAAACCTTTCATCTCCAGCTTCAGACTCTGCCGCTGCTTGATGGCGTCCTCCAAACCTTTCATCTACGGCTTCAGACTCTGCCGCTGCTTCATGACGTCCTCCAAACCTTTCATCTACGTCTTCAGACTCTGCTCCATGCCTTACCATGGAGAACGTTCTTCTTCTTGTAATCTGCTTTCAGGTTCATCAGCTTTTCCTCCTTTGCAATTCTCACCAAATAGTCAGCAACCCGCTCTCTGAAGACAGGGAGGGATTCCCCTCTTTTAGGGCCACAGCCAAGGTCTTCTGGTGTAGGTGAAGCATGGGAGGGCAAGCTGGGTCCCTCAGGGGGAACATGGCCTGAGCCTATCCCAAAAGAAGCCATGTTTCTAGGCCATGTTTCTAGGCCTGGCCCCCTAGTGTCTGGAGAGGGAGAGCAACTGCACAAGCACAGAGACTGATGGGACTGTGAGGGAGGAGGTATTAGAGTGTAAGCTCCTCTGGTACAGAGTTTGATGTGACTGTAGACATTAGATTATGTGTCTCTTCTTGTACATTATGGAGTTGATACATTTATAGGGATATAATATCTCAGACATGAGAGGTTCTCTCATATGTAGATATCCTGTATATTCCGTGTTCCCTCATATGTACATATCTTGTATATTCCGTGTTCCCTCATATGTAGATATCCTGTATATTCCGTGTTCCCTCATATGTAGATATCCTGTATATTCCGTGTTCCCTCATATGTAGATATCCTGTATATTCCGTGTTCCCTCCTATGTAGATATCCTGTATATTCCGTGTTCTCTCATATGTAGATATCATGTATATTCCGTGTTCCCTCATATGTAGCTATCCTGTATATTCCGTGTTCCCTCATATGTAGATATCCTGTATATTCCGTGTTCCCTCATATGTAGATATCCTGTATATTCCGTGTTCCCTCATATGTAGATATCGTGTATATTCCGTGTTCCCTCGTATGTAGATATCCTGTATATTCCGTGTTCCCTCATATGTAGATATCCTGTATATTCCGTGTTCCCTCATATGTAGATATCGTGTATATTCCGTGTTCTCTCATATGTAGATATCCTGTATATTCCGTGTTCCCTCATATGTAGATATCCTGTATATTCCGTGTTCCCTCATATGTAGATATCCTGTATATTCCGTGTTCCCTCATATGTAGATATCCTGTATATTCCGTGTTGTATTTCTGATCTCAGGATAATCATTTCCTTTCTCTTTCTATGAGTCCAGCTGCGATGTTGGGAAGAGGGACGTACTTCGCTGTTGATGCCATTTACTCTGCGGATGACACGTACTCCAAACCGGATACAAATGGATACAAATACATGTACCTGGCCCGTGTCCTCACCGGTGTGTACTGTGCTGGGAATAGAGCAATGATCGCCCCTCCAGCCAAGAGCCCATCGAACCCCACCGACCTGTATGACAGCGTCACAGACCGTGTATCAGGACCCTCGGTGTTCGTGATATTTAATGACATCCAGGCCTATCCGGAATACCTCATCACCTTCACCAAGTGACCTCAGAGAGCACAACGAGGGCTATGGGGAAGTGTCAAGACTCTCAGCAGCTTCCCTGCGCAGCTCATGGCATCACCTGACAAGAAGACTCCTCCCGGGGCATACTACTTTTTTTTTTCTTTGACTGCCACTTGCGTCTTCCTTCTTTCTTCTTCTGGTTTGCACTAAATTCCAATAAATTGCCTGTTGACCCCCTTAGAGGGAACTCTGATCATCCAGCAGAATCCGTCTCTGACCAGCTTCACATGGAACTCTTCCACTTTAAAGTGAACCTGTAGCCGGGCAATAGAAAAGCAATACAGAATAGAAGAGGATGGCGTGCCCCTCCTACCCCCCCCCCCCATTCCCCCTCCCCTCCCCCTAGTCAGATTTCTGTCTTGTACCCTGTCTGGTGAAGGGAATTTCTTTATTGGAGACCTGGATGAGTGATAAAAACTTGATGGAGGTCCTAAGCCATCCTCAGTCTACCCAAAAATTTGGCTTGACATACACTTTCAGGGGTCTAGCTAAAAAAAATAGGTTGTGCCAATTTCTTTTTTTTTTTTAGCCACTTCAATACCGGGCACTTCTACCCCCTTCCTGCCTACAGGATGCTTCTACCCCCTTCCTGCCTACCAGGCGCTTCTACCCCCTTCCTGCCTACAGGACACTTCTACCCCCTTCCTGCCTACCGGGCACTTCTACCCCCTTCCTGCCTACCGGGCACTTCTACCCCCTTCCTGCCTACCGGGCACTTCTACCCCCTTCCTGCCTACAGGGCACTTCTACCCCCTTCCTGCCTACAGGGCACTTCTACCCCCTTCCTGCCTACAGGGCACTTCTACCCCCTTCCTGTCCAGGCCAATTTTTAGCTTTCAGTGCTGTCGCACTTTGAATGACCATTGCGCGGTCATGCAACACTGTACCCATATGAAATTTTTATAATTTTTTTCACACAAATAGAGCTTTCTTTTGGTGGTATTTAATCACCGCTGAATTTTTTTTTTTTGCTAAATAAAACAAAAAACATTTGAAAAAAATGCACTTTTCTGTTTCTGTTATAAAATTTTGCAAATAAATACCATTTCTTCATAAATTTAGGTCTGCTACATTTCTTTGGTGAAAATAATAATAATTTTTTTTTTTAAATGTTTCTATTTTTTTTTATTTTTATTACATTTTTTCTTTTTTTTACTATTTTATTTTTCAGCACACTGTGACCAAAGCAATACAATGTTACCGTAGCAACTTTGAACTACTCTGGGCAAGTGATCAGGATTTTTTTTTTCTGAAAGTTGCATAAAATCTGGGAGCCAGACAGTGGCAGCCTCCATCTGACGCCGATCACACAGTATTTTTTTTTTTCATTGGAGATCCCCCTTTAACCTCGCCGCGCCTTTTAAAATTTGCTCCTCACTATTCTGATTTCTTTTGTCCACAGTTGGATATTTTCTATGTGACGTCATATGGGGTTATTACATTTTCTTCACAATCGGTAGGAAGAGATGAGAAGATTTTCTCACAAGTGTAATGATTCTGGTTGTACAATCCTAGTGTTTGCTATAGGAAATAACTGGATATGTATGCTGCCCCCTCCCCCCCCCCACATACATGGCCCAATCACTGTCCTATACCCCACATGGAAGAAAACTATATTTGAAATATATTTTGAAAATATTCAAAATATATATGTACAGGGTGATTGAAAAGTAACTCCTTATTTTAAAAATCTTATCATTTTTATTTTTTAATCATTATTTTTTACAAAAAATGAATATGAGAAGAACACACATAACATGGATTTTTATTTAAAATTCGATATGTGCACCAGCATTCGCCTGCAGCTTCTGAAGCCGCTCGGGAATCGCATCGACTGCTCTTCACAGGAACTCTTGTGGGATGGCAGAAATAAGTTCTCGTAGTCGCCCTTCAAGTTCTTTGGTTTCGTAGAGTAAACTTCCTTCAACCAACCCCAAAGAAAAAAGTCGCAGGGTGTTACATCAGGGCTTCTGGCCGGCCACTCATGCGGACCACTTCGACCCAACCATCTCCCAGGAAAATGTTCCTTCAGCCATTCACCAACAATAATAGCAAAATGTGGGGGAACACCATCTTGTATGAAAATCAAGTCTTCAATATTCTCCCAGGTATAGACAACTGGCCAGATTTCATCTTGCAGGATAGTGAGATACCTTCCGGCATTCATGGTATCGCAGATTTAATTGTCATAGATTAAGGAACATACATTAAAGAAAAAAAAGAAAAAAAAGTAACTTCATATAAAAAATTTATAAATAGTTTAATAAAGGGAGTTACTTTTCAATCACCCTATTACTGCACGTTGAAATGCGTTTTTTCTTTATTACAAAATATATGAAAAAACATTTTTAAAATATTTTTTTAAAATATATTCCTCAGAATTTTTTTAATATATAAAGAAGTAATTTTAACATATATTATTATTATTATTATTTTTATTATTATACAGTATTTATAAAGCGCCGATAGTTCGCTCAGCGCTGTACATTACAGAGGGGACAGAACATGTGACAGAACAATACCAATACAATGCAAAACATGAGGGGATTGAGGGCCCTGATCTTTGGAGCTTACAATCTAGGAGGGAGGAGATGGTGGTACAGGAGGAGATAGCTGTGGAGGATGGGGTGGTAGGAAGAGTGGAGGAGGTCGGTCAAGTTAGCAGGGGGTGGGGTAGGCTTCCCTGAAGAGATGGGTTTTCAGGGTGAGCCTAAAGGAGAGGAGAGTAGGTGATAATCTGATGGGTTGGGGCAGGGAGTTCCAGAGGATGGGTGACACCCTGGAGAAGTCCTGGAGGCGGGCATGGGAGGAGGAGACCAGGGAACTAGAGAGAAGGAGGTCTTGTGAGGAGCGGAGTGTGCGTGCTGGGCGGTACTTGGATATTAGGTCGGTGATGTAGTTCGGGGCAGTATGGTGGACGGCTTTGTACGTCAGTGTTAGGATTTTAAATTTGATCCGTTGCGCAATCGGAAGCCAGTGGAGGGATTGGCAGAGAGGGGTGGAGGACACAGAGTGGAGGCCAGTGGAGGGATTGGCAGAAGGGGGTGGAGTACACTGAGTGGAGGTCAGTGGAGGGATTGGCAGAGGGGGGTGGGGGACACAGAGTGGAGGCCAGTGGAGGGATTGGCAGAGGGGGGTGGAGGACACTGAGTGGAGGCCAGTGGAGGGATTGGCAGAGAGGGGTGGAGGACACTGAGTGGAGGTCAGTGGAGGGATTGGCAGAGGGGGGTGGAGGACACTGAGTGGAGGTCAGTGGAGGGATTGGCAGAGGGGGGTGGCGGAGATGGAGCGGTTGGAAAGGTGAATGAGTCTGGCAGCCGTATTCAGGATGGACTGAAGCGGGGATAGCCAGCGGTGAGGCAGGCCAGTGAGGAGGGAGTTTCAGTAGTCGAGTCGTGATATGATGAGGGAGTGGATGAGCTGTTTAGTGGTTTCTGGGGTTAGGAACGTGCGTATTTTGGTGATGTTGCCAAAATACATATATTTGTAAATGCATTCCAAAAATGTAGATTCAATGTATTTTTAAAGACATACAGTATATTTGAAAATTTATTTTTAAAAATATTTTTCATATATTTTGTAATAAACGCATTTCAACATATCATATAATATTATATATATATATATATATATATATATATATATATATATATATATATATAGAATACGGCCAAAATTGTAGTGTTTCAAATATATGTCAATATATTTGGGAAGAATATTTTTTAAATATATTTATTTTTTTACTTATATTTTTGAATATATTTGTCTTCCCTGTGGGTACAGCCTATCCAGTTCTTACGGTTGGATTGGATTGTGTTTTTTTTATGACTTCCAACCTTCAGGATAGAACTTGTGGCAGTCCAAAGTGTTTGTCATCTCCCCTCTATAGGGCCAGAAACTCCTCCTTTCCTCACATTGGGCTCTCACGTGTGGCCAATTTATGGGGTGTCCCTGTGTATGTAGCAGGGGCCTCCACATGGGATTGTACACGATTGCCCCAACCCAAAATACGCAATATAAACCACCATAAAAAATTATGAAATACGAGACCTGTGAATGAGGAAACGTGTTGTCCGAGGGTTCAAATCAAACTTTTATTAACTCATCAATGGGGCAGCTGTTAGAAACCACAGGCCCCACATAGAGTCAACCTTACAACCACTCCTCCCCACCCCCCCACAGTTTACTAGGCTTCAGTTATGAATGAACACAGTCAGTGATTGGTACCGATCACTAGTTGTGTACATCCAGGAAAGGAAGGGGCTGGTAAATGTGACATATTTATCACCCCTATTGGGGGGGGGGGTGAGTGATGGGAGACCAGTCGGGGTTCCTGGTGGGGGTCTTGGGCCTAGGGACCCTCATCGACTTGTAGCTGGCAACCATGGACTGACTGCCTTTGTGGATCATTGCCAACTTATGGACTCTAAAGGACTTGCACTACCTCTTGTGGATTTGTTGCCTGAATGGACTTCTGACCTGCCTTCCCCCTAAGGTTTTCACACTTTATGGGGCACTTGGAGAACATTGTACAGGGATTTATGGAAAATGTCTTTTTGAGAACGGTCACTCTTTCTGCAAACTACATCAGTAAAGGATCTCTGTTTATTCTCTTGCTTTGCCTGGTCTGAAGTCTCTTAAAGGGTGTGCATGCGCAGCGTATCACAAGACCACGCCTTGCAACACAACTAGGGAGCTGAGTTGGAGGAAGATACAGTACATGGGTCTAACACAGAGTGCTCTCCAGAGGAAGCTAATGTGTTGTTGCTAAAGACTACAGTGTCTGTGTCACATGCAATGCAGCCAATCAGCCAGGAGATAGGTGACATGGCAAAGGTGAGGGTCACTCTGGTAGTGGAGGGGTTTAAGGGCTTAGCACCTCCACTAGCAGCTGTCTCCCCATTCTTTGGGACCGGACTGAGTCCCTAGGGACATTAATGCAGGGCAAAATGGGCAGCTGCCCTGAGCCCAGTCATTTTTGTGGGGCTCAATGCAGCTTTCCCACATTTGCTAGTTGTCCCAAGTTATACCCTTGTCCCTTGAAGTCTTCCTCCTGCGCTGTGTCCTGATATCTCAATGTGAAGTGATGTCACTTAAACTGCCCTATTGCAGTGTACAGATGATCCAGACCATGTCCGCATTCACATGTACTTAAATAGCTGGCACTGATATGTAAATACCAGCAACATTTACCCCCCCCCCCTTCCCGAGGTTTCATCCACCATCACCTCTGCTGAATGCTGCCCACTGTGGAGGTAAATAGGGGCATGCCTAAAAGTCCTGCCATTTAACTGTGGTCATTGAGCCTACAGTCAATCTGTTCTGCAAAGGTAAGCAAGGTGGTGCGGGTGGGGTGTACAGAAGTAGGCAGAGAAGGAATTACAGTTTGGGGTGCACAGGTGAGCAAGGAGGGGATATACAGAGGTAAGGAAGGTGGGTGAATTGATGAGCAGAGCAGGCATGTAGAGTTAAGGTGGGGGGTTGGGGTGCAGAGGTTATTAATTAGTGAGCCATATTGATGTGCTGCAACCTCTAGAAACTAATCAGTGAGCTGTAATGATGTGCTGTAACCTCTAGAAACTAATCAATGAGCTGTAATGATGCGCTGTAACCTCTAGCAACCAATCTGTGAGCTGTAATGATGTGCTGAAACCTCTAGCAACCAATCAGTGGGCGGTAATGAAGTGCATTACCCTCTAGCAAGCAATCAGTGAGCATAAGGCTGTGCAGGAAGCTCCATCAACCAATCAGTAGTAATGATGTGCAATAACCTCTAGCAAGCAATCAGTGAGCAGTAAGGCTGTGCAGTAAGCTCTAGCAGCCAATCAGTGAGTGGTAAGGATGTGCTGTAACCTCTAGGAACCAGTGAGCAGTAAGGCTGTGCAGTAAGCTCTAGCAACCAATCAGTGAGTGGTAAGGATGTGCTGTAACCTCTAGCAACCAGTGAGCAGTAAGGCTGTGCAGTAAGCTCTAGCAACCAATCAGTGAGTGGTAAGGATGTGCTGTAACCTCTAGCAACTAATCAGAGAGCCGTAGCGTGTGCTGTAACTTTTAGCAACCAATCAGTGAGCAGTAATGATACGCTGTAACATCTGGCAACCAGCCGCAATCACTGCCCGATCTGCTGCAATAAACTGACTTTAAGTCTAACTGCTCTTTATTGTTTGTCTCAGAGCAGTTGGAGAGCGACATTGCATGGGGGGGAGGGGCAATAAAATGTTTGCTCCGGGTCCAAGCTATAATAAAGATATCTCTGGATGTAGAGGAGCCCCGGGAGAATAGGAACAAGCACAGAGAATGGACAAAAAGAGTGTTTTCTGTATCCCATAGCAGCCATGGGATTAGTCCCTGGTAGAGGGGTGACATTTCTTGCTGGATTGGTGGAGACCGGTACTAATATGAAGAGAGATTTGGGAATGGTTCTGTATTTGTTGGACAGAACGTTGCATTGAGTTTGTGTACTATGTTCTTCCTGTTTATGAAGCCATCTTGTACAATAAAAGAGATAAAGAAGGCCGCTTTGCCTCCATGTAATGCTGGGCGTCACCAACCGCAGAGAGTCGGTGCAATTGCTGCAAGGTGGCCGGTAGGTGGGCACAGCGGTAAAGCTCTACGATGGTGCAAGCCCAGGAAATGGAACATGTTGACTCTCTTGGTCCTGGACCTGGTCTCTACTGAGACCAGCCGGTTTCGGAGGATAGAGGAGACAGAAAAACAACAGGTTGTACACCAGAGGGGTATGGAGGAGACAGAGCAGCAGTCAGTGGACCAGGGGGGTCCATAGAGGAGGCAAAATGGCAACAGGGTGTAGACCGGGGAGATATAGAGGAGGCAGAATGGCAACAGGTTGTGGACCCGGGTTATAGAGGAGGCAGAATGGCAACAGGTTGTGGACCCGGGGGGGTTAGAAGGTATAGAAGAGGCAAAATGGCAACAGGCTGTAGACCAGGGGGTATAGAGGAGGGAGAATGGTAGCAGGTTGTGGACCTGGTGGGTGTATAGAAGGTATAGTAGAGGCAAAATGGCAACAGGCTGTGGACCAGGGGGGTACAGAGGAGGCAGAATGGTAACAGGTTGTAGACCAGGGGGGTTATAGAGGAGGCATAATGGCAAAAGGTTGTGGACCCGGGGGGCGGGGGGGGGGGTGTATAGAAGGTATAGAAGAGACAAAATGGCAACAGGCTGTGGATCAGGGGGTTACAGAGGAGGCAGAAGACAACAGGCTGTGGACCAGGGGGGTACAGAGGAGGCAGAAGGCAACAGGCTGTGGACCAGGGGGGTACAGAGGAGGCAGAAGGCAACAGGCTGTGGACCAGGGGGGTGCAGAGGAGGCAGAAGACAACAGGCTGTGGACCAGGGGGGTACAGAGGAGGCAGAAGGCAACAGGCTGTGAACAGGGAGGTTTATAGAGGAGGTATAATGACAACAGTGTGTGGACTGGGGTATGGCGGAGGCAGAGTAGCTGGAGGTGGAAGGTGGAGAGGAGAGACAGCTGACCATGCAACATTGGGAGAGGGAGGAGACTAAATGTGAGAGTGAAAAGATAGAAATAGATGGTCTGGGCTGATCACTCAATTCATGTGTAGCACCATCTTAGTCAGCTAGGGGGAGCTAGACTCCAATTGTTAGTGAGGAGGGTTGAGTAGCAGCCTGGGTGTGATAGCTCATTGTGGTTAGAGCTGAATGGCTCTGCAGACCAGCTCTCTGGAATTTCCCCCCCCCCCGCTCTAAAACTTTGGAGAAAGATCTAAAAGAAGTGAGTGGATCCGAGGATTGGCTGGTCTGTACTTTTAGTGGATCCTGGCCAATCCCAAAAAGGAGGCTTGGAAAGGGACTAGGACAACCTTTATGAGTAATCAAGCCTGCTCAGCTGCAGGAGAGTTCGGGTGGATGATGTAAGAGAGGCAGAGATGTAGGAGCCTGGGAGGGGGCCCAACAACAGCAAATGAACAGCTTTCTCAGTAGTCTCTCAATAGCAGCTTCTCTGGAGGTAGCTGGAGATGTTGGTATGTCTAAGGCCCCACTGATGTAGACCATAGGGCAGGTTTTCTCAATCAAGGTTCCTTTAGAATGGGAACTCCAGGATTCCTCCAGAGGTTTCTACGGTTTCCTTGAGCAATTTATGATTCTCAGATAAGTTCCCACTAACCCTATTGATCTTTTTAGCTATCTGTACGGGAGTAATACTTCCCACTGACCCCCAATGTAAGGGACATTCTTCCCACTGACCCCCCAATGTAAGGGACATTCTTCCCAATGACCCCCCAATGTAAGGGACATTCTTCCCACTGATCACCAATGTAAGGGACATTCTTCCTACTGACCCCCAATGTAAGGGACATTCTTCCCACTGATCCCCAATGTAAGGAACATTCTTCCCAACCGACCACCAATGTAAGGGATATTCTTCCCACTGACCCCCAATGTAAGGGACATTCTTCCCACTGACCCCCAATGTAAGGGACATTCTTCCCACCGACCCCCAATGTAAGGGACATTCTTCCCACTGACCCCCAATGTAAGGGACATTCTCCCCACCGACCACCAATGTAAGGGACAATCTTCCCACTGACCCCCAATGTAAGGGACATTCTTCCCACTGACCCCCAATGTAAGAGACATTCTTCCCACTGATCACCAATGTAAGGGACATTCTTCCCACTGACCCCCAATGTAAGGGACATTCTTCCCACTGACCCCCAATGTAAGGGACCTTCTTCCCACTGATCACCAATGTAAGGGACATTCTTCCCACTGACCACCAATGTAAGGGACATTCTTCCCACTGACCCCCAATGTAAGGGACATTCTTCCCACTGAGCACCAATGTAAGGGACATTTTTCCCACTGAGCACCAATGTAGGGGACATTCTTCCCACCGACCCCCAATGTAAGGGGCATTCTTCCCACTGACCCCCAATGTAAGGGGCATTCCCCCCCCCGACCCCCAATGTAAGGGACATTCTTCCCACCGACCACCAATGTAAGGGACATTCTTCCCACTGACCACCAATGTAAGGGACATTCTTCCCACTGACCACCAATGTAAGGGACATTCTTCCCACTGACCACCAATGTAAGGGACATTCTTCCCACTGACCCCCAATGTAAGGGGCATTCCCCCCCCGACCCCCAATGTAAGGGACATTCTTCCCACCGACCACCAATGTAAGGGACATTCTTCCCACTGACCACCAATGTAAGGGACATTCTTCCCACTGACCACCAATGTAAGGGACATTCTTCCCACTGACCTCCAATGTAAGGGACATTCTTCCCACTGACCCCCCAATGTAAGGGACATTCTTCCCACTGATCACCAATGTAAGGGACATTCTTCCCACTGACCCCCCAATGTAAGGGACATTCTTCCCACTGACCCCCCAATGTAAGGGGCATTCTTCCCACTGATCACCAATGTAAGGGACATTCTTCCCACTGACCCCCCAATGTAAGGGACATTCTTCCCACTGACCACCAATGTAAGGGACATTCTTCCCACTGACCACCAATGTAAGGGACATTCTTCCCACTGACCCCCAATGTAAAGGACATTCTTCCCACTGACCTCCAATGTAAGGGACATTCTTCCCACTGACCCCCCAATGTAAGGGACCTTCTTCCCACTGATCACCAATGTAAGGGACATTCTTCCCACTGATCACCAATGTAAGGGACAATAAGGGGGGATATGATCTCCATGTATAATACATAAGGGGGGGGGGGGTATGATCTCCATGTATAATACATAAGGGGGGATATGATCTCCATGTATAATACATAAGGGGGGATATGATCTCCATGTATAATACATAAGGGGGATATGATCTCCATGTATAATACATAAGGGGGGATATGATCTCCATGTATAATACATAAGGGGGATATGATCTCCATGTATAATACATAAGGAGGGATATGATCTCCATATATAATACAAAAGGGGGGGATATGATCTCCATGTATAATACATAAGGGGGGGATATGATCTCCATGTATAATACATACAGGGGGGATATGATCTCCGTGTATAATACATACAGGGGGGATATGATCTCCGTGTATAATACATAAGGGGGATATGATCTCCATGTATAATACATAAGGGGGGATATGATCTCCATGTATAATACATAAGGGGGATATGATCTCCATGTATAATACATAAGGGGGATATGATCTCCATGTATAATACATAAGGGGGGATATGATCTCCATGTATAATACATAAGGGGGGGATATGATCTCCATGTATAATACATAAGGGGGGATATGATCTCCATGTATAATACATAAGGGGGGATATGATCTCCATGTATAATACATAAGGGGGGATATGATCTCTATGTATAATACATAAGGGGGATATGATCTCCATGTATAATACATAAGGGGGGATATGATCTCCATGTATAATACATAAGGGGGGATATGATCTCCATGTATAATACATAAGGGGGATATGATCTCCATGTATAATACATAAGGGGGGATATGATCTCCATGTATAATACATAAGGGGGATATGATCACCATGTATAATACTTAAGGGGGATATAATCTCCATGTATAATACATAAGGGGGGTATGATCTCCATGTATAATACATCTAGTGGGGAAATGATCTCCATGTATAATACATAAGGGGGGATATGATCTCCATGTATAATACATAAGGGGGGATATGATCTCCATGTATAATACATAAGGGGGGATATGATCTCCATGTATAATACATAAGGGGGGATATGATCTCCATGTATAATACATAAGGGGGGATATGATCTCCATGTATAATACAAAAGGGGGGAATATGATCTCCATGTATAATACATAAGGAGGGATATGATCTCCATGTATAATACATAAGGGGGGATATGATCAGTCAGTGGACCAGGGGGGTCCATAGAGGAGGCAAAATGGCAACAGAGTGTAGACCAGGGAGATATAGAGGAGGCAGAATGGTAACAGGTTGTAGACCGGGGTTATAGAGGAGGCAGAATGGTAACAGGTTGTGGACCCGGGGGGGGGGGGGGGGGGGTTAGAAGGTATAGAAGAGGCAAAATGGCAACAGGCTGTGGACCAGGGGGTATAGAGGAGGGAGAATGGTAGCAGGTTGTGGACCAGGGGGGTTATAGAGGAGGCATAATGGCAACAGGTTGTGGACCTGGGGGGTGTATAGAAGGTATAGTAGAGGCAAAATGGCAACAGGCTGTGGACCAGGGGGGTACAGGGGAGGCAGAATGGTAACAGGTTGTAGACCAGGGGGGTTATAAAGGAGGCATAATGGCAAAAGGTTGTGGACCCGGGGGGCGGGGGGGGGGGTGTATAGAAGGTATAGAAGAGACAAAATGGCAACAGGCTGTGGATCAGGGGGTTACAGAGGAGGCAGAAGACAACAGGCTGTGGACCAGGGGGGTACAGAGGAGGCAGAAGACAACAGGCTGTGGACCAGGGGGGTACAGAGGAGGCAGAAGGCAACAGGCTGTGGACCAGGGGGGTACAGAGGAGGCAGAAGGCAACAGGCTGTGGACTAGGGGGGTGCAGAGGAGGCAGAAGACAACAGGCTGTGGACCAGGGGGGTACAGAGGAGGCAGAAGGCAACAGGCTGTGGAACAGGGAGGTTTATAGAGGAGGTATAATGACAACAGTGTGTGGACTGGGGTATGGTGGAGGCAGAGTAGCTGGAGGTGGAAGGGGGAGAGGAGAGACAGCTGACCATGCAACATTGGGAGAGGGAGGAGACTAAATGTGAGAGTGAAAAGATAGAAATAGATGGTCTGGGCTGATCACTCAATTCATGTGTAGCACCATCTTAGTCAGCTAGGGGGAGCTAGACTCCAATTGTTAGTGAGGAGGGTTGAGTAGCAGCCTGGGTTTGATGGCTCATTGTGGTCAGAACTGAATGGCTCTGCAGACCAGCTCTCTGGAATTTCCCCCTGCTCTAAAACTTTGGAGAAAGATCTAAAAGAAGTGAGTGGATCCGAGGATTGGCTGGTCTGTACTTTTAGTGGATCCTGGCCAATCCCAAAAAGGAGGCTTGGAAAGGGACTAGGACAACCTTTATGAGTAATCAAGCCTGCTCAGCTGCAGGAGAGTTCGGGTGGATGATGTAAGAGAGGCAGAGATGTAGGAGCCTGGGAGGGGGCCCAACAACAGCAAATGAACAGCTTTCTCACTAGTCTCTCAATAGCAGCTTCTCTGGAGATAGCTGGAGATGTTGGTATGTCTAAGGCCCCACTGATGTAGACCATAGGGCAGGTTTTCTCAATCAACGTTCCTTTAGAATGGGAACTCCAGGATTCCTCCAGAGGTTTCTAGGGATTCCTTGAGCAATTTATGACTCTCAGATAAGTTCCCACTAACCCTATTGATCTTTTTAGCTATCTGTACGAGAGTAATACTTCCCACTGACCCCCAATGTAAGGGACATTCTTCCCACTGACCCCCAATGTAAGGGACATTCTTCCGACTAACCCCCAATGTAAGGGACATTCTTCCCACTGACCCCCAATGTAAGGGACATTCTTCCCACTGACCCCCCAATGTAAGGGACATTCTTCCCAATGACCCCCCAATGTAAGGGACATTCTTCCCACTGATCACCAATGTAAGGGACATTCTTCCTACTGACCCCCAATGTAAGGGACATTCTTCCCACTGATCCCCAATGTAAGGAACATTCTTCCCAACCGACCACCAATGTAAGGGATATTCTTCCCACTGACCCCCAATGTAAGGGACATTCTTCCCACTGACCCCCAATGTAAGGGACATTCTTCCCACCGACCCCCAATGTAAGGGACATTCTTCCCACTGACCCCCAATGTAAGGGACATTCTCCCCACCGACCACCAATGTAAGGGACAATCTTCCCACTGACCCCCAATGTAAGGGACATTCTTCCCACTGACCCCCAATGTAAGAGACATTCTTCCCACTGATCACCAATGTAAGGGACATTCTTCCCACTGACCCCCAATGTAAGGGACATTCTTCCCACTGACCCCCAATGTAAGGGACCTTCTTCCCACTGATCACCCTTATACATGATCTCCATGTATAATACATAAGGGGGGATATGATCTCCATGTATAATACATAAGGGGGGATATGATCTCCATGTATAATACATAAGGGGGGGATATGATCTCCATGTATAATACATAAGGGGGGATATGATCTCCATGTATAATACATAAGGGGGGATATGATCTCCATGTATAATACATAAGGGGGGATATGATCTCCATGTATAATACAAAAGGGGGGGATATGCTCTCCATGTATAATACATAAGGGGGGATATGATCTCCATGTATAATACATAAGGGGGATATGATCTCCATGTATAATACATAAGGGGGGATGTGATCTCCATGTATAATACATAAGGGGGGATATGATCTCCATGTATAATACATAAGGGGGGGATATGATCTCCATGTATAATACAAAAGGGGGGGATATGATCTCCATGTATAATACATAAGGAGGGATATGATCTCCATGTATAATACATAAGGGGGGATATGATCTCCATGTATAATACATAAGGGGGGATATGATCTCCATGTATAATACATAAGGGGGGGATATGATCTCCATGTATAATACATAAGGGGGGATATGATCTCCATGTATAATACATAAGGGGGGATATGATCTCCATGTATAATACATAAGGGGGATATGATCTCCATGTATAATACATAAGGGGGGATATGATCTCCATGTATAATACATAAGGGGGGATATGATCTCCATGTATAATACATAAGGGGGGGATATGATCTCCATGTATAATACAAAAGGGGGGGATATGATCTCCATGTATAATACATAAGGAGGGATATGATCTCCATGTATAATACATAAGGGGGGATATGATTTCCATGTATAATACATAAGGGGGGATATGATCTCCATGTATAATACATAAGGGGGGATATGATCTCCATGTATAATACATAAGGGGGGGATATGATCTCCATGTATAATACAAAAGGGAGGGATATGATCTCCATGTATAATACATAAGGAGGGATATGATCTCCATGTATAATACATAAGGGGGATATGATCTCCATGTATAATACATAAGGGGGGGATATGATCTCCATGTATAATACATAAGGGGGGGATATGATCTCCATGTATAATACAAAAGGGAGGGATATGATCTCCATGTATAATACATAAGGGGGGATATGATCTCCATGTATAATACATAAGGGGGGATATGATCTCCATGTATAATACATAAGGGGGGATATGATCTCCATGTATAATACAAAAGGGGGGGATATGATCTCCATGTATAATACAAAAGGGGGGGATATGATCTCCATGTATAATACATAAGGGGGATATGATCTCCATGTATAATACATACAGGGGGGATATGATCTCCATGTATAATACATAAGGGGGGATATGATCTCCATGTATAATACATAAGGGGGATATGATGATCTCCATGTATAATACATAAGGGGGGATATGATCTTCATGTATAATACATAAGGGGGGATATGATCTCCATGTATAATACATAAGGGGGGGATATGATCTCCATGTATAATACATAAGGGGGGATATGATCTCCATGTATAATACATAAGGGGGATATGATCTCCATGTATAATACATAAGGGGGGATATGATCTCTATGTATAATACATAAGGGGGGGATATGATCTCCATGTATAATACATAAGGGGGGGATATGATCTCCATGCATAATACATAAGGGGGGATATGATCTCCATGTATAATACATAAGGGGGATATGATCACCATGTATAATACATAGGGGGATATGATCTCCATGTATAATACATAAGGGGGATATGATCTCCATGTATAATACATAAGGGGGGATATGATCTCCATGTATAATACATAAGGGGGGATATGATCTCCATGTATAATACATAAGGGGGGATATGATCTCCATGTATAATACATAAGGGGGGGATATGATCTCCATGTATAATACATAAGGGGGGATATGATCTCCATGTATAATACATAAGGGGGGATTTGATCTCCATGTATAATACATAAGGGGGATATGATCACCGTGTATAATACATAAGGGGGGATATGATCTCCATGTATAATACATAAGGGGGGATATGATCTCCATGTATAATACATAAGGGGGGATATGATCTCCATGTATAATACATAAGGGGGATATGATCTCCATGTATAATACATAAGGGGGATATGATCTCCATGTATAATAAATAAGGGGGGATATGATCTCCATGTATAATACATAAGGGGGGATATGATCTCCATGTATAATACATAAGGGGGGATATGATCTCCATGTATAATACATAAGGGGGAAATGATCTCCATGTATAATACATAAGGGGGGGATATGATCTCCATGTATAATACATAAGGGGGATACGATCTCCATGTATAATACATAAGGGGGGATATGATCTCCATGTATAATACATAAGGGGGATATGATCTCCATGTATAATACATAAGGGGGATATGATCTCCATGTATAATACATAAGGGGGGGATATGATCTCCATGTATAATACATAAGGGGGGATATGATCTCCATGTATAATACATAAGGGG
The DNA here is from genome assembly GCF_062004578.1 of Staurois parvus. Taxonomy (NCBI): domain Eukaryota; kingdom Metazoa; phylum Chordata; class Amphibia; order Anura; family Ranidae; genus Staurois; species Staurois parvus. The sequence continues at coordinate 343,480 of NW_028318795.1, forward strand.
GGATATGATCTCCATGTATAATACATAAAGGGGGGATATGATCTCCATGTATAATACATAAGGGGGGGATATGATCTCCATGTATAATACATAAGGGCGGTATACTTTTTATTATTACTATACAGAACTTATATAGCGTCGACATTTGCTCAGTGCTTTACATTATGGAGGGAGACAGTACAGTAACAGTACAGTTCATTACAGGAGGGATTAGAGGGCCCTGCTCCTTGGAGCTTACAATCTAGGAGGGAGGGGATAGTGGTACAAGAGGTAATTAGCTGTGGGGGATGGAGTGGTTGGAAGAGTAGAGGATTCCAGTATTAGCTGGGGTCAGGGTAGGCTTCCCTGAAGAGATGGGTTTTCAGAGTGCACCTAAAAGTGAGCAGAATAGGCGATAGCCTGATAGATTGTGGCAGGGAGTTCCAGAGGATGGGAGAAGCCCTTGAGAAATCCTGGAGACGAGCATGGGAGGAGGAGACAAGGGAGCTAGAGAGTAGGAGGTCTTGTGAGGAGCGGAGTGTACGGTTTGGGTGGCACTTGGAGACAAGGTCGGTGATGTAGTTAGGGGCAGTTTTGTGAATGGCTTTATATGTCAGTGTTAGTGTTTTGAATTTTATCCGTTGGGCAATTGGAGCCAGTGGAGGGATTGGCAGAGAGAGGTGAAAGACACTGAGTGGAAGCCAGTGGAGGGATTGGCAGAGAGGGGTGGAGGACACTGAATGGAGGCCAGAGGAGGGATTGGCAGAGAGAGGTGGAGGACACTGAGTGGATGCCAGTGGAGGGATTGGTGGAGAGGGGTGGAGGACACTGAGTGGAGGCCAGTGGAGGGATTGGCAGAGAGAGGTGGAGGACACTGAGTGGATGCCAGTGGAGGGATTGGTGGAGAGGGGTGGAGGACACTGAATGGAGGCCAGTGGAGGGATTGGCAGAGAGGGGTGGAGGACACTGAATGGAGGTCAGTGGAGGGATTGGCAGAGAGGGGTGGAGAACACTGAATGGAGGTCAGTGGAGGCTTTGGCAGAGTGGGGTGGAAGACACTGAGTGGAGGCCAGTGGAGGGATTGGCAGAGAGTGGCGTTAGATACAGAACGGTTAGAAAGGTGAATGAGTCTGGCAGCAGCATTCATGATAAACTGAAGCGGGGATAGCCTGCAATGAGGTCGGCCAATGAGGAGGGAGTTTCAGTAGTCAAGGCGTGATATAACAAGGGAGTGAATGAGTTGCTTAGTGGTTTCCGGGGTTAGGAACGGCCGAATCTTGGAGATGTTGCGGAGGTGAAGTCTATATCAGTTTGTCAATAACTGGATCTGGGGCTAAAAGGACAGATTGGAGTCTAGGAATACACCTATTACCCTGGCGTTAGGGGTGGGACTGATGATAGTGTTGTTGATCTTGATGGAGAAGTCGGTGGGGGGAGGGCACGGGCAGGGGGGAATACTAGGAGCTCAGTTTTGGAAAGGTTGAGTTTGAGGAAGTGGAGTGACATCCAGTCCGATATGTCACTAAGTAGACTGGTGATGCGATTGGAGAGTGAGGGGGTGAGGTGAGGGGTAGAGAGATAGGTTTGTGTGTCATCGGCATAGAGATGGTACTTAAAGCCACAGGAGTTTATCAATTGGCCAAGGGAGGAGGTGTAGATGGAGAAGAGAAGGGGTCCAAGGACAGAATCTTGAGGGACCCCTACAGAGAAAGAGAGTAAAGAGGAAGTGGTAGCAGTATAGGTAACACTGAAGGAGATAGATAGGAGGAGAACCAGGAGAGAGCGGAGTCTCTGAGGCCAAGAGAGTGTAGTTTTTTGAGGAGGAGGGGGTGGTCGACCGTGTCAAAAGCTGCAGAGAGGTCAAGTAGTAGGAGTACTGTATAGTGGCCATTAGTTTTGGCGGTTAGCAGGTCGTTGGAGAGTTTGAGTAGGGCAGTTCTCAGTGGTTGAGGAATACAGTTGCAAGAAAAAGTATGTGAACCCCTTGGGATTACGTGGAGTTTTGCATGAATTGGGCATAAAATGTGCTCTGAACGTCATCTAAGTCACAACAATAGAAGAACACAGTCTGCTGAACATAATACTACACAAACATTAGATGTTGCCATGGTTTAATTGCACATAACATGTAAACATTCACAGTGCAGGGAGGAAAAAGTATGTGAACCTTTGGACTTAATAACTGGTTGACCCTCCTTTGGCAGCAATAACTTCAACCAAACGTTTCCTGTAGTTGCAGATCAGACCTGCACAACGATCTGGAGTCATTTTGGACCACTCCTCTTCACAAAACTGTTTCAGTGTAGCAATATTCTTGGGATGTCTGGTGTGAATCGCTCTCTTAAGGTCATGCCACAGCATTTCAATGGGGTTGAGGTCAGGACTCTGACTGGGCCACTCCAGAAGGCGTATTCTGTGCTGTTGCAGCCATTGTTTTGTTGAATTACTTGTATGCTTTGGGTTATTGTCCTGTTGCATCACCCATCCTCTGCGGAGCTTCAGTTGGCGGACAGATGGTCGTACGTTTTCCTGCAAAATGTCTTGATAAACTCTGGAATTCATTTTCCCATCAATGACAACAATCCGTCCAGGCCCTGAGGCAGCAAAGCAGCCCCAAACCATGATGCTCCCTCCGCCATGTTTCACAGTGGGGATGAGGTTTTGATGTTGGTGTGCTGTGCCTTTTTTTCTCCACACATAGTGTTGTGTGTTCTTCCCAAACAACTCCATCTTGGTGTCATCTGTCCACAGTATATTTTGCCAGTAGTGCTGTGGAACATCCAGGTGCTCTTTTGTAAACTTCAAACGTGCTGCAATATTCTTTTTGGCCAGCAATGGCTTCCTCCGTGGTGTCCTCCCATGTACTCCATTCTTGTTTCATGTTTTCCTTATTGTAGATGTGTGAACAAAAATGTTATCATGTGCCAGAGATTTCTGTAGGTCTTTAGCTGACACTCTGGGATTCTTCTTTCCCTCATGCAGCATTCTGCGCTGTGCTCTTGCAGTCATTTTTACAGGACGACCATGCCTAGGGAGAGTAGCAACAGTGCTAAACTTTCTCCATTTGTAGACAGTCTGTCTTACCGTGGACACATGAACATCAAGGCTTTTGGAGATACTTTTGTAACCCTTTCCAGCTTCCTGCAAGTCAACAATTCTTGATGGTAGGTCTTCTGAGAGCTCTTTTCTGCGAGGCATGGTTCACATCAGACAGTGCTTCTTGAAACCAGTAAACCCAAAACAGGTGTCAGCAACACGTCCAATATCATCACACTGATTGGAGTCAAGGTTGGCTCACTCCTGGCTCCAATTAGCTCTGGGACAAGTCATTAAGCTAGGACCTCACATACTTTTTCCTCCCTGCACTGTGAATGTTTACATGTTATGTGCAATTAAACCATGGCAACATCTAATGTTTGTGTAGTATTATGTTCAGCAGACTGTGTTCTTCTATTGTTGTGACTTAGATGACGTTCAGAGCACATTTTATGCCCAATTCATGCAAAACTCCACGTAATCCCAAGGGGTTCACATACTTTTTCTTGCAACTGTATACCCAAGGCTCAAATAATGAGAGTGAGGAGGAATTGTAGTCGGGATGTTGTGTTTTGAGCTCAGGCGGATATTTTGGTAAATAGATTTATGGATAAGGGTTATAAATTAGATAAACTGAAGGATATAGTTGACCAGGTTCAATTAATCCCCAGAGACCAGTTGTTGGTTGAGAAACCTAAACCAGCCCCAAATGATAGACATCAGTGGGGGTTTATTTCTAATTACCATATACACTATAAGGCCGCTGAGGATATTTTTTATAAACATTGGCACTAGAGATGAGCGAATTATTCAAAAATTCGATTCGGCTGATTCGCCGAATTTGCGGGAGAAATTCGATTCGATGCGAATTTATTCGCTGCGAATTTAACTTATAAAAAGGGTGTTTCTAGGCTTCAGAGAGCCTTTATATTAGTGCAGAACACTGTACCTTTAATTTAAATGCCCTTGGAGTCTGCTGGGGAAGAGAAATAATACTGACAGTCAGTATGACATGCAGATGAGTGCCGTCGATCTTAGAATCACCGCACACTTCACTCATTTGGGCAGTCACGGGGCACGACGAAGAATGAAAAGAAGAAGAAGAAGAAGAAGAAGAATGAAAAGAAGAATGAAAAGAAGAAGAAGAAGAATGAAAAGAAGAAGAAGAATGAAAAGAAGAAGAAGAAGAATGAAAAGAAGAATGAAAAGAAGAAGAAGAATGAAAAGAAGAATGAGAAGAAGAATGAAACAAAGAATGAGAAGAATGAAAAGAAGAATGAAAAGAAGAAGAAGAAGAATGAAAAGAAGAAGAAGAATGAAAAGAAGAATGAAAAGAAGAAGAAGAAGAAGAATGAAAAGAAGAAGAAGAAGAAGAATGAAAAGAAGAATGAAAAGAAGAAGAAGAAGAATGAAAAGAAGAAGAAGAAGAATGAAAAGAAGAAGAAGAATGAAAAGAAGAATGAAAAGAAGAAGAAGAAGAATGAAAAGAAGAAGAAGAAGAATGAAAAGAAGAATGAGAAGAATGAAAAGAATGAAAAGAAGAAGAAGAAGAATGAAAAGAAGAAGAATGAAAAGAAGAAGAAGAAGAATGAAAAGAAGAATGAAAAGAAGAAGAAGAATGAAAAGAAGAAGAAGAAGAATGAAAAGAAGAAGAAGAAGAATGAAAAGAAGAATGAGAAGAAGAATGAAAAGAAGAATGAAAAGAAGAAGAAGAAGAATAATGAAAAGAAGAATGAAAAGAAGAATGAGAAGAATGAAAAGAAGAATGAAAAGAAGAAGAAGAAGAATGAAAAGAAGAATGAGAAGAATGAAAAGAAGAATGAAAAGAAGAAGAAGAAGAATGAAAAGAAGAAGAAGAAGAATGAAAAGAAGAATGAAAAGAAGAAGAAGAAGAATGAAAAGAAGAAGAAGAAGAATGAAAAGAAGAATGAAAAGAAGAGGAATGAAAAGAAGAAGAATGAAAAGAAGAAGAAGAAGAATGAAAAGAAGAAGAAGAATGAAAAGAAGAAGAATTCCAGTACAGCAAAAAGTGTATCTGCAGAGAGCTCCGCTATTTCTGACAGTTCTCTGACAGTTCCTTCACATTTACAGCGGTTGAAACATTGTATCTATTTATTTCCGAATAAAAACATCTGTATCCTAAATGGAAACAAATAGATACAATGTTTCAACCGCTGTAAATGTGAAGGAACTGTCAGAGAACTGTCAGAAATAGCGGAGCTCTCTGCAGGGACACTTTTTGCCGGCTGATCGGGAAAAATTCGATTCGTGCATCCGAAGTATGCTAAAATTCGGATTCGGTGCGAATCGAATTTTTCCTAATATTCGAAACGAATTCCACTTCGCCAGGTTCGTTTCGCTCATCTCTAATTGGCACATTTTGAGGCTTGATAAATTAGGGAATGTTATTCCCAAGAAACCAGTATTCATTTATAGGAAGGCCCCTACTATTGGAGATAAAATAGTCCAGAAAATTCTGTATCCCCCCAAGACTTTGAATATGTTTAAAGATAGAAAAGGTTTTAATCCTTGTAAAAAAATGTACTGCGTGTAGTTTGGCTAAACATAAATTTAACCACTTGACCTCCTGAGGATTTACCCCCCTTAATGACCACGCCTCTTTTTGCTACTCGGCGCTGCACTAATTCAACTGATAATTGCGCGGTCGTGCAATGCTGCACCCAAACTAAATTTACGTCCTTTTTTTCACACAAATAGAGCTTTCTTTCGGTGGTATTTGATCACCTGTGCACTTTTTATTTTTCACGCTATAAACAAAAAAAGGCCAAAAATTTTAAAGAAAAACAATATTTTTTACTTTCAGCTATAAAAAATATATAGTAAACTCAAAGTTGGTTATAAATTTAGGCCAAAATATATTCTGCTCCATGTTTTTGGTAAAAAAAAAATCCCAATAAGTGTATATTGATTGCTTTGTGTGAAGTTATAGCGTCTACAAACTGTGGTATAAATACTGCAATTTACACCATTTTTTTGCTATACAGCGCTGCGCTAGATTAACAGACAATTGCGCGGTCATGCAATATGGTACATAAATGAAATTTACATCCTTTTTTTCCCCACAAATTGAGCTTTCTTTTGGTGGTATTTGATCACCTGTGCGGTTTTTATTTTTTGCGCTATAAAAAAAAGGCTGACAATTTTGAGGAAAAAAAAACAATATTTTGGACTTTTTGCTATAAAACATGTCCAGTAAAAAAAAAAATGCAAAAATCAAATTTAGTCATAAATTTCTGCCAAAATGCATTCTGCGACATGTCTTTGCTAACAAAAAAAACCCAATAAATTAATTGATTTACGTGAAAGTTATAGCGTTTACAAATGGGGGGAAAGATACTGGGATTTTTAGTTTTTTTTTATACTAAGGGCTCGTTCACACTAGGCTGTTTTGCCAACGCTTGCCAAACGCCCCTATAGCGTTTGGCAAGCGCTGGTCCAGTGTTTGCGGAGCGTTTTTAACGCTCGGCAAACGCTCCGCAAACACCGCATGCGCGGTTTAGCGGCGGTTGCTAGGCGTTTGCCGAGCGTTAATAACGCCCCACAAACGCCTATAATGCATTTGAGTGGTGTTACCGCTCCGCAAACACCCCGCAACCGCGTCGCAACCGCACCGCAAACGCCGACCGGGCGTTTGCGGAGCGGCACCATAGACGAGAATAGTAGGCTTCAAAGCCTCCTGACTCGACCAGAGGCGTCCGTTTTGCCACGACGCAACGCGACGCGACACAAACGCTCCTTTTAGAACAGCACCATGTGCTGTAATGTGCAGAATTGGCAGAGGCGTTTGGGAAGCGGTAAAAACGCTTCCCAAACGCCTCTCTGCCGCCTGCACACAAGGCTAGTGTGAACGTAGCCTAATAATGGCGGCGATCAGTGACTTATGGCAGCGACCAGTGACTTATGGCGGGACTGCGGTGGACATTCTGACATTGGCGGGTACTGACTTGGGGTCACTGACATCCTGAAAAACACTAATACAGTGATCAGTGCAAAAAAAAAAAAACACTGACACTGTACTAATGGCACTGGGGAGGAAGGGGCTAACTTTATTTTGCAGGGAAGGGTTATAGGAGTGAGGGGAGTGTTTTACTAGGGGGTGGGGTGTGTACTGGGCGGGACAAGGCTGATCGAGAATGAGAAACTGTTCTTTCTCGATCAGCTCATCCTCGAGCTGACAGGGAAGTGACAGACAGCACAGCTACTGCAGCTGTGCTCTCTGTCACTGTTTGCCGCCGATCGCCGGGACATAGCCGCTGAGGAGCAGCTGTGACCCGGCCACTGACATCTGCGGCGGTGATCCGCGGGACAGATAGGGCGGCGGCGTGCCTTGCGCGCGCCCCCTATTTGTTTACAAAACACACGTTTTAAAACGTGGTTTTGTCTGCGAGTGCCGCCCTGACGCCGTATATGTACAGTGGCTGGGCGGCATGTAGTTAAGGGACTGGTTAAATTTACCTCCAATTCCAATCATAGGGAATTCGATATTTCTTCTTTTTTAACCTGTGATTCTACCCATGTAGTGTATGCTTTGGAATGCCCATGTGGCCTTATTTATATTGGTAGGACCAAGCGACAACTGAAGGTTGGGGTGCTTGAACATTTAAGGAATATTAGCCAGGGGTACAAGTACCATAGTGTATCCTTACACTTTAAGAAATATCATAACTGTGATCCAACCAATATAAAATGTTGGCCCATTGAGTCTATTCCCAAAGCTTGGAGGGGATCCAATAGAATTAGGGAGCTTTCAAAATGCGAAACTAAATGGATTTATTTAACTGAAGCTTTATCTCCTAAGGGTTTAAACATTGAACTGGATATGGAATGTACTCCTCCCACCACTCCATCCCCCACAGCTATCTCCTCCTGTACCACCATCCCCTCCCTCCTAGATTGTAAGCTCCCAGGATCAGGGCTCTCGCACCCCTCGTGTATTGTATTGTTACTGTCTCGTCTCATGTTCTGTCCCCCTTGCTACTGTACAGCGCTGAGCATACCCTTTGGCGCTATATAAATACTGTATAATAATAATAATACTCTCCAGCGCCTCAGGATATGCACAGCCAAAAGGGAAGCCAAGGGTACCAGGACAGCGACAACCAAAGGAAATGCTTCAGGGGTGCAGCCCTCCTCAGACGGGGAGATCAGCCACTAGATAGTGAGAAAACAGAAGGCGCACACACCTAGTGCATTATCCAAGGTTTATTGAAAGGAGTGGAAAATAAAAACATACTCACAGATGAAGCATGTATCTAAAAAGCATGAAAAATGATGATGGCCACAACGGCAGGCAAGGTGATCCTACTGTCAGTGCGGTCAAAACTGACGCGTTTCGGGGACGAATCCCTTTCCTCAGAGCTGCTGACCAGCCTCTGATGCAGATGTGTAATGGATGGATGATGGGAGCCTTGCTGGTGATGGCTGGACTTAAATTGATTCCTTAGTGATGCATGAACTTTTTATTTTATTTTAATTTATTTTGTTTTTATTTTAGTGTCATTCATATATATATATATTTTAAAATATACAGTTGTGTTCAAAATAATAGCAGTCAGACATCACTAACCGGATCAATCACTGTTTTTGGTAGAAATGATATTTCTACATGGCAGATATTTTCCTAGCAGGTGTAGGAGAGTCATAGAAATCCAACAGACCCGACAGTCATGACATGCATGCTGCTGATTCTGTGTCATTGAATCACTCATTGAAAGGGGCGTGTTCACAATAATAGCCGTGTGGAGTTCTATTAGTGAGGTCATTCATTCTTTGATAAACAGGCGGCAATTATTGCCCTTATTTAAGGAAGGAAGGCAGCAAATGTTGGACATGCTGGTTACAGTGCATTTCTCTCTGAAATTCTGAGGAAAATGGGTGGTTCCAGACATTGTTCAGAAGAACAGCGTACCTTGATTAAAAAGTTGATTGGAGGGGAAAACATATAAAGAAGTGCAGAAAATGATCGGCTGCTCAGCTAAAATGATGGCAAATGCTTTAAAATGGCAACCAAAACCTGAAAGACGTGGAAGAAAGCGAAAAACTACCATTAGAATGGATAGAAGAATAGCCAAAATGGGGCGGACTCAGCCAACAATCAGCTCCAGGAAGATGAAAGAAGGTGTGACGTTCCCTGTGAGGACTCAGCCAACAATCAGCTCCAGGAAGATGAAAGAAGGTGTGACGTTCCCTGTGAGGACTGTTACAATTAGAAGACGCCTATGTGAAGCCAAGCTATCTGCAAGAAGTCCCCGCAAAGTCCCACTGTTGGGAAAAAGACGTGTGCTGAAGAGGTTACAATCTGCCAAAGAGCACATTGACCGGCCTAAAGAGAAATGGCGCAACATTTTGTGGACTGATGGAAGTAAGATTGTTCTTTTTGGGTCTAGTGGGCGGAGACAGCTTGTCAGACGACCCCCAAACACTGAATTCAAGCCACAGTACACTGTGAAGACCGTGAAGCATGGTGGTGCAAGCATCATGATATGGGGATGTTTCTCATACTACGGTGTTGGGCCTATTTATCGCATACCAGGGATCATGGATCAGTTTGAATCCATCAGAATACTTGAAGAGGTCATGCTGCCTTATGCTGAAGAGGAAATGCCCTTGAAATGGGGGTTCCAACAAGACAACGACCCCAAACACACCAGTAAACGTGCAACATCTTGGTTCCAGACCAACAAGATGGACGTTATGGAGTGGCCAGCCCAATCCCCGGATCTTCATCCAATAGAAAACTTGTGGGGTGACATCAAAAATGCCGTTTCTGAGGCCAAACTAAGAAATAGAGAAGAACTGTGGAATGTGGTCCAATCATCCTGGGCTGGAATACCTGATCACAGGGGCCAGAAGTTGGGGGACTCCATGCAACACAGATGTACAGCAGTTCTCAGAAACAGTGCGACTACAACCAAATATTCATGAAGTCATTCAAAGGAAAGCAAAACCTTCAAACATTGCTCAGTTTATATAGTGAATGTTGGACTTTGTAAAGAAGAATACAAACACGGCCATTTTTTTGAACCGTCTAATATTCACTTTTCTTCCATCTTTTTAGAGGAACAACACAAATTTGATGTATTTTTCTTCATGTTGTGATTTGGAATAGAATGTGTCGTGTTCCCAATGCATTTGTGTGGATGGAAATAAAAGGATTAGAAGGATTTGCAGCTGTAGTCACTTTTTTCAGCACACGGATATTATTTTGAACACAACTGTATATTTTCTATATTATTAATTATTATTGATTTAAAGTGTATTTTTTTGAGTGTATAAACATTGTTATGTTGATGGCTATTACAATGATATGTGTTGTTATTATCTCGTTGTTATATTAGTATTTGCACAGAAGATGGTGCTATTGCAGTGATGTAGTCTGGTGTATAGATGGGACTATGCTTAAGTAACAACATTACACCTTCAGGTGTTTTATTGATTGGGCCAATTAGAAAGGAGGTGGCTCTATAAGAGCGCCCTCCATGCACTGCTTACCACTCCCTCAGAAGAAGTCATTGGACGAAACGCGTTAGGGTGTGGCTAGCCGGTGACGTCACCACGCACGCTAATGCACGTGTCCGCACCACGTGATCGCACTGTCGCCATCTTGAGTGCAGGCAGGCTGGTGAGACGCTGGATACAGAGCTTGTAGCTCTGAGTATTAACAAACGCTCTCTATATATATGCTCATTGTGAGTGCGGTTTTAAGGGGGGTTTTTTACTTTAAATAAATTTGCTGGATGATATTGCACTATGGCGAGTATTCCTTTTATTCACATGTGCTAATTGGATATGAGAGGATTTCCCTACGTTGGAGCCTGTTTGGTGGAATGCTGGATGTAAATTAATATGCTGGTTTATCGCCAGCACATGGTGAGTGTGCATTTTGATGGGGTGTTCTGTGCACTGGATATCACATTGGTGAAGGAGGATCTCATTACTTCATTTATTGAGGATCATTGATATATGGACTTTTCTGAATGGACTATATGGGGACTTCCTATATATGATTTAGCACTGAATATTTTTGCACATATATGGTGGTTGATAAATGTATTTATTTATTGATTTGGTTTAGGATTGCGCTATTATTTGTGGTTATTCGGTTTATCACATTCATTATTATATAAAGTAGGCCTGTTTGGCGGCGTGAAGGGAGGAAGTTTACGTTAAGAAGGCAGATTTATATCGGGTGAACGCTTGTTGGGATTTGGTTTCGCGCCATAGTCGCTCCAGCGCACGACTACGTCGTTTGAGGTATCTGGCGTGGTCGGTCTGCCAGGGTTGTAGCGGTCGGGGCCTGATGCTTCGTGTTGTTGGGGGTCCGAGCGAGTCTAGAGCGGCTGAAAGCGAGTTGTAGGCAGTAGAGGCCAAGCCAGGCTAGGACAGGGGATGGATGGTGTCGTAAAGTTGGTCAGTTGCAGAGTGGAAGGGAGCCGGGTTCCAGTTCTGGAGGATTCTGCTGGTAATTGTTTGCCGTTTGGAGGGATAGGAGGACGAGGAGATGGAGAAGGTGATGAGGTTCTGATCGGAGAGGGGAAAGGGGGTGTTTGTGAGGTTGCAGGGAGTGCAAAGATGGGAGAAGACAAGGTCTAGGGTGTTCCCATCAGAGTGGGTGGAGGACTGAATACACTGTGTGAGTGCAAAAGAAGAGGTTATGTGGAGGAGTTGGGATGTAGCTGGGTTATTGACGTTGAAATCTCCAAGAATGATAGTGGGTAGCTCAGAGGAGAGGAAGAAGGGTAGCCAGCCAGGTCTCTGTTCCATTTTGTTTGGATACTTTTGTGTTGAAGTTGTTTCTGAATGTGGCGAGGAATGCGACTTTTCTGCCTAAATCTAGAACTGCCTTCAGGTGTCACTGACAGGAGAGCCAACAGTCGGCATTCTGGCAGCTTCACACATTCCTCCCGTGTCAGGAAATCCCCAGCAATGCCTTCCAGCGTTACAATGTCCCCTCAAGATTCACACGACTTTCACTCAGAATTCAGATTTTTACATCATTTTTCATTAGAAAAATAAGTAAATAGGATCCACCCCCTCCTTCCTGACCGGCCACTTTTTGCAGTACGGCGCTGCGTTACTTTAACCGACAATTACACAGTCGTGCAACGCTGCACCCAAATGAAATTTATGTCCTTTTTTTACCACGAATAGAGCTTTCTTTTGATGGTATTTGATCCCCTGTGCGCTTTTTTTTTGTGCGCTATAAATAAAAAAAGACAGCCGATTTTGAAAATAAATTTTTTGGACGTTTTGCTTTAAAACATGTCCAGTAAAAAAAAATTATATTAAAACATCAAATTTCTTCATAAATTTTGGACAAAATGTCTCCCGCTCCGTGTCTTTGCCAATAACAAAAATCCCAATACGTGTAAATCAATTGGTTTACGTGAACGTTATAGCGTCTGCAAATGGCGGGATAGATACTGGGGTTTTAATTTTTTTATTTATTTTTTACTAGTAATGGCGGCGATCAGAGACTTATGGCGGGACTTCGGCGGGCATTCAGACACTGGGGGAGGGGGAGGGACTGAGTTGGTGTCACTGACATCCCCAGTGACACCAATACAGTGATCAGTGCTAATAAAAGGCACTGACACTGTACTAATGGCACTGGGCGGGAAGGGGTTAACATCTGGGGCCATCAAAGGGTTAACTGTGTGCTGTGTTACTAGGGAGACATGCTGTGCAGAGAGATACAAAGCAGCATGACAGTTGACAGATCTTTGCTGGTTACACACAGGTCTCTCCCCCGTCAAGGGTCGAGTGTTCTGCCGCGATACGCTGGGCGGCGCATGCGCAGAACACCGACACGCTCTAGCCAGCGGGCAGCGGGACCCGGGCGATCGCAGCAGCAGTGACGGCCGCGCATGCGCACTCGTGATCGCGGACAGGCGCCTGGCACCAATGATAGCGCAGGGCGCGCTATTTAAACAGGACAGGAGGTATGTGTAATTGCCATTTAGTCTTATTGTCCTGTTCCTGTCATCTGATTTGTGAAGTTTCCTGTTCCTGACCTCTGCTTGATCCTGACTCTGCTGATTGTCTCCTGCTTGACCCCTGGCTTGACCTGACCATCCTTCTGCATGTTGCTGAACCCGGCCCGTGACCCTGACTATTCTCTGCCTGCTCCTCTGGTACCTCGCTGCCCGCATGTTGCTGACCTGGCCTGCCTGACTACGCCTTACGTGACCCTGACGATCCATCCATCCATCCCGCACGGATCAGTCCCTGCTGCCAGGCCTACCAGCCTCTTCATGTCAGGCTCCATTTCCCGCACACCTCTGATGGTACTCTCTACCATTGCCGGATGTACTCAGGGGTCGCGCCCTGGTCTCAGTCTGCACCAAGTCCATCCCCACCATCCGTTGAAAGTCCATGTTGCCCAGCGACAGCCCCAAAACATCACTGCTCTAGAGGAGATCTGCATGGAGGAGGAGATCTGCATGGAGGATGGGCCAACATACCAGCAACAGTGTGTGCCAACCTTGTGAGGACTTCCAGGAAACGTCTGACCTCCGTCATTGCCAACAAAGGATATATAACAAAGTATTGACATGAACTTTTGATATTCACCAAATACTTATTTTCCACCATAATTTGCAAATAAATTCTTTCCAGATCAGCCAATGAGATTGTCTGGATTTGTTTTCTCATTTTGTCTCTCATAGTTGAGGTCTCCCTATGATGCCAATTACAGGCCTCTCTCATCTTTGTAAGTGGGAGAACTTGCACCATTGGTGGCGGACTAAATACTTTTTGCCCCACTGTATGTATATATGTGTGTGTAAGAAAATGTTTATATATATATATATAGTATATATTATTATTATTATTATACAGTATTTATAAAGCGAGGCAGGCCAGTGAGGAGGGAGTTGCAGTAGTCGAGTCGTGATATGATGAGGGAGTGGATGAGCTGTTTAGTGGTTTCTGGGGTTAGGAACGTGCGGATTTTGGCGATGTTGCGGAGGTGGAGTCTGCATGTTGCGGAGGCGGAGTCTGCATGTTGCGGAGGCGGAGTCTGCATGTTGCGGAGGTGGAGTCGCACGAGTTTGTTAAAGATTGGACTTGGGGCTGGAAGGATAGGTTGGAGTCCAGAATGACACCAAGTACTCTGGCCTGCGGGGCGGGTTTGATGGTGGCATTGTTGGATGTGATGGAGAAGTCAATGGGGGGTGGGGTCCGGGCTGGGGGGGGAAGACAAGAAACTCGGTTTTGGAGAGGTTCAGTTTAAGGAAGTGGAGTGACATCCAGTCTGATATGTCGCTCAGTAGGTGTGTGATTCGGGCAGAGACTGAGGGGGTGAGGTGGGGGGCGGAGACCGAGGGGGTGAGGTGGGGGGTTGAGAGATAGATTTGAGTATCGTCGGCATAGAGGTGGTAGTTGAAGCCGTGAGAGTGTATGAGTTGGCCAAGGGAGGAGGTGTAGATGGAGAAGAGAAGGGGCCCGAGGACAGAGCCTTGAGGGACCCCAACAGAGAGGGGGAGGGAGGGGGAGGTGGTAGCATTATAGGTAACGCTGAAAGAGCGTTGTGATAGGTAGGATGAGAGCCAGGAGAGAGCAGAATCTCTGAGGCCGAGGGAGTGTAGTTTTTTGAGGAGGAGGGGGTGGTGGACTGTGTGGAAGGCCGCAGATAAATATATAAATAAATAAATATATATATATATATGTACACATATAAGCATATACACACTCTATGTTGAAATGCGTTTTTTTGTATATTACAGAATATATTAAAAATATTTTTGAAAATATATATTTTTTTAAATATATTCTTCAGATTTTTTTAACATATAAAAAACTAATTTTAACATATATTTTTACATGTATTTGTAAATACATTCCAAAAATGTAGATTATATGTATTTTAAAGACATACAGTATATTTAAAAATGTATTTAAAACTATTTTTCATACATTTTGTAATATATAAAAAACAAATTTCAACACACAGTATATATATAAATATATTGATTATGGCCGAAATTGTAGTATTTCAAATATATGTCAATTTATTTGGGGAGAATGTTTTTAAAATATATTTTTCTTCCATGTGGGGAGAAACCAGAGTACCTGGAGGAAACCCACACAGGCACAGGGAGGGCATGCCAACTCTAGACAGGTGTTGCCGTGGTTGGGATCCGAACCAATGACCCGAGTACTGCCAGGTGGAAGTGCTAACCATTTAGTCGCTGTGCTGCTGGAGACTCAGTTTCAGATTAATGGTACTTTTTCTGGAAAAAAAAATTGCTGTGCAAATGCTGTGCAGCCATCATGAATAATCCTGTAATGTGTCTAATATATTTTTTCCTCTGATCACCGGCTCCAGCTAGTGGCCACAGTGTGGTATTTTCCTGCAATACCTCAATCAGGAGAATACTGCATTATGGACGGAGCTGACGATCAGAGGAAATAAACGTGTCAGGCACATTACAGGGATTTCCCATGATTGGGGTATTGCAGGAAAATACCACATGGTGGCCACTAGTTGGAGCTGGTGATTAGAGGAAATAAACTTGTTACCCATGTGAATATATTTTGCAGTGTGGTCACAAACAGTCTTTGTGAAGAACTCCCATTTCTGTGTTGTGTTCATCGAGGCCAATATTCCTTCCCAGTCTAAGTCTTGGAAAGCAGCTCTCAGCGTTGGAAAATTAGCTCTCTTGAAATTGAGCGTTTTAATTTTTTTCCCGTATGTGCTCATTGTTTACAGCTAACAATATTGCAGGAAAATACCACATGGGGGCCACTAGCTGGAGCTG
The DNA here is from genome assembly GCF_062004578.1 of Staurois parvus. Classification (NCBI taxonomy): domain Eukaryota; kingdom Metazoa; phylum Chordata; class Amphibia; order Anura; family Ranidae; genus Staurois; species Staurois parvus. The sequence goes on from NW_028318795.1 coordinate 359,277, forward strand.
GTGATCAGAGGAAATAAACATAACAGAAACATTACAGGACTGTTTGTGATGGCGGTGTGAATGCTGAGACATTGGCGCAGCAATTTGTTTTATAGACTCTTTATTGTCAGCGTATGTCAGTGGCAGTGTGTTTCAGATAAGACAAAAAAAATGTCAGCAGGTGCTCTGGATTGCTGAGTCAAAAAGTAAAATATTTGGCTGTAGCAGGAGGCAGTTTGCTGGGGGAAGGGCTGGAGAGCGGTACAATAATGAGTGTCTGCAGCCAACTGTGAAACATGGTGGAGGTTTCTTGCAAGTTTGGGGCTACAGTTGGACTTGGGGATTTGGTCAGGATCAATGGTGTCCTCAATGCTGAAAAATACTGGCAGATACTTACCCATCATGCCATACCATAGGGGAGGCGAGGCATCACATCTGCCTAAAACTTAGCTCTGGGAGGTGTGGCATCACTACTGCCTAAAACTTTTGCACAGTAAAATGTGGAGGAGGGGGAGGGGGGTGGGGTACTTTTACGTTAGACTGAAGGGCAGCTTTAGGGTGACTTATAGTCATCTGCAGCACCATTGATGAAAAGCCACCTATAGGGGCTGCTCCTGTGCGCCCTTCATTGGCGCCAACCAAAACATTTCTGAATAGGAAACAATGAAATAATTTGTGAGTTGGGAGGGGTTGTGACCTAAAACACAGCTGAAATCTGAAAATGAAAGAAAATGGAAGAATGCAGCCCGTCACACCCCGTCACACCCCGTCACACCCTGCCATGAACTGTCACTTAGCTCACTTTTCTCTCCCTAATAAGCTGTTGAAGGAGATATCATTCAATCACCGAACTCTCCTCAAAGCTCGAACATGTGAATGTCATTTCAAAAGTCATTTTTAATCTTTATTAAATCTGCTCTCTGGTGATCCTGTTATTAAAGTTCTCGTTCCTGTGATAGGGTGACAACGCTCTGTCCCCGTCTCCCTATTGTGCCCCTGCGTTGTCACCCTGTCACATGGGCTCTCAATGGAGACTACAAGTGGCTTTTTCTTGTTCAGATATGTTATGGAAGATAACAAATGTGGAATACCAATGACAGATGTAGAGATTACTGGCTGACGACCAGAACAGGAGAGAAGAGCTGTAGTGTGCCTGGAAGACGTTCATAAATGGTGGGGACGCAGCCCCTGGCAGTGAGGGCAGAAACAATATACATCAGCCGGACGAAGTGTTCTACCCCAGGCTTCCACACCATTTGGTACTTACGCAATTCAAAAGGACTTCTTCGATCAGCATGGATCGTGGCTCTGGTGGTCCTGCATTTCAGTCACTGTACAGCCGCCCCTCTTGGTTTTTTTCCTTCTATGAATGGAGGAGATACATTGTATGATTATATAAATTCTATTATACATTGTATCATTATATACATCACATTATACATTGTATCATTATATACATTCCATTATACATTGTATCATTATATACATCCTATTATACATTGTATCATTATATACATCCCATTATACATTGTATCATTATATACATCCCATTATACATTGTATCATTATATACATTCTATTATACATTGTATCATTATATACATTCCATTATACATTGTATCATTATATACATCCTATTATACATTGTATCATTATATACATCCTATTATACATTGTATCATTATATATAGAGATGAGCGAAGAAATGAAAAATTCGATTCGACTGTTTCGGCGAATTCGTGGACAATATTCGATTCGAGTCGAATAAATTCGCTGTGAATTTAACTTAAAAAAGGGTGTTTCTAGGCTTCAGAGAGACTTAATATTAGTGCAGAACACTGTACCTTTAATTGAAATGCCCTTGGAGTCTGCTGGGGAAGAGAAATAATATTGTCTGTCAGTATGACATGCAGATGAGTGCCGTCGATCTTAGAATCACTGCACACTTCACTCCTTTGGCCAGTCACGGGGCCAAAACCAGTGTTTGGAGCCACAGTGTGGCGGTGGAGGCAGCAGCAATGGGAGGCCATACAGCAACCTATGACAAAATGGAAACCAGCAGGAGCGTGAGGAGACCTGAAAGTGGCACATGGCAGAGTGGGAGCAATGGGAGGCGGTACAGGGACCCAGGTCACACTGTGGGCCCAGCAGCAGCGTGACCAGGCGGTACGGGGGCCCATGGCCGATATGGGGCTTGGTGGCACCTATGGAAGGCCTGTAATCTGCCAGCAACCTATGACAAAATGGACAACCGCAGGAGTGTGAGGAGATTTCAAAGTGGCACATGGCAGAGTGGAAGCAATGGGAGGACGTACAGGGACCCAGGTCACACTGTGGGCTCAGCAGCAGCGTGACCAGGAGGTACGGGGGCCCATGGCCGATATGGGGCCTGGCGGCACCTATGGGAGGCCGCTAATCTGCCAGCAACCTATGACAAAATGGACAACCGCAGGAGTGTGAAGAGATTTCAAAGTGGCACATGGCAGAGTGGAAGCAATGGGAGGCCGTACAGGGACCCAGGTCACACTGTGGGCCCAGCAGCAGCGTGACCAGGCGGTACGGGGGCCCATGGCCGATATGGGGCCTGGCGGCACCTATGGGAGGCCGCTAATCTGCCAGCAACCTATGACAAAATGGACAACCGCAGGAGTGTGAGGAGAATTCAAAGTGGCACATGGCAGAGTGGAAGCAATGGGAGGCCGTACAGGGACCCAGGTCACACTGTGGGACCAGCAGCAGCGTGACCAGGCGGTACGGGGGCCCATGGCCGATATGGGGCCTGGCGGCACCAATGGAAGGCCTGTAATCTGCCAGCAACCTATGACAAAATGGACAACCGCAGGAGTGTGAGGAGATTTCAAAGTGGCACATGGCAGAGTGGAAGCAATGGGAGGCCGTACAGGGACCCAGGTCACACTGTGGGCTCAGCAGCAGCGTGACCAGGAGGTACGGGGGCCCATGGTCGATATGGGGCCTGGCGGCACCTATGGAAGGCCGCTAATCTGCCAGCAACCTATGACAAAATGGACAACCGCAGGAGTGTGAGGAGATTTCAAAGAGGTACATGGCAGAGTGGAAGCAATGGGAGGCCGTACAGGGACCCAGGTCACACTGTGGGACCAGCATCAGCGTGAACAGGCGGTACGGGGGCCCATGGCCGATTTGACCTCATTCATCCCATAGTCCTGCCGACTCACGAATAGCGTGGCCTCCTCAAAGGGCCTGAGCAAGCGCAGGTGTCACACATGAGCTGCCAATGGCTGACATCTAAGTTACACAGGGAGTACCTTTATCCGCTTTTAACATCAGGAAATCTGTGATGGCCTTTCGCTGTTCGTAAAGGCGGTCTAACATATGTAGGGTTGAATTACACCTTGTTGCAACGTCACAGCATGAGGAGTCGGTACGGGGGCCCATGGCAGATTACGTGCCTGGCAGCAGCAATGGGAGGCCCGTAATCTGCCAGCACCCTATGTCAAAAAATTCAACACACCAGCAGTGTGAGGAGACCTGAAAGTGGCACATGGCAGAGTGTGGCGATGGAGACAGCAGCAATGGGAGGCTGTACAGGGACCCATGAGAGACTCTGGACCTAGCAGCAGCATGAGGAGGCGGTATATAGGGGCCTATGGCAGATTAGGGGCCTGGCAGCAGCTATGGGAGGCCCGTAATCTGCCAGCACCCTATGTCAAAAAATTCAACACACCAGCAGTGTGAAGAGACCTGAAAGTGGCACATGGCAGCAGAGTGTGGCGATGGAGACAGCAGCAATGGGAGGCTGTACAGGGACCCATGAGAGACTCTGGACCTAGCAGCAGCATGAGGAGGCGGTATATAGGGGCCTATGGCAGATTAGGGGCCTGGCAGCAGCTATGGGAGGCCCGTAATCTGCCAGCACCCTATGTCAAAAAATTCAACACACCAGCAGTGTGAGGAGACCTGAAAGTGGCACATGGCAGAGTGTGGCGATGGAGACAGCAGCAATGGGAGGCCGTACAGGGACCCATGAGAGACTCTGGACCTAGCAGCAGCATGAGGAGGCGGTATATAGGGGCCTATGGCAGATTAGGGGCCTGGCAGCAGCTATGTGAGGCCCGTAATCTGCCTGCACCCTATGTCAAAAAATTAAACACACCAGCAGTGTGAAGAGACCTGAAAGTGGCACATGGCAGCAGAGTGTGGCGATGGAGACAGCAGCAATGGGAGGCCGTACAGGGACCCATGAGAGACTCTAGACTTGGCAGCAGCATGAGGAGGCGGTATATAGGGGCCCATGGCAGATTAGGGGCCTGGCAGCAGCTATGTGAGGCCCGTAATCTGCCTGCACCCTATGTCAAAAAATTAAACACACCAGCAGTGTGAAGAGACCTGAAAGTGGCACATGGCAGCAGAGTGTGGCGATGGAGACAGCAGCAATGGGAGGCCGTACAGGGACCCATGAGAGACTCTGGACTTGGCAGCAGCATGAGGAGGCGGTATATAGGGGCCCATGGCAGATTAGGGGCCTGGCAGCAGCTATGTGAGGCCCGTTATCTTGCAGCACCCTATGTCAAAAAATTAAACACACCAGCAGTGTGAAGAGACCTGAAAGTGGCACATGGCAGCAGAGTGTGGCGATGGAGACAGCAGCAATGGGAGGCCGTACAGGGACCCATGAGAGACTCTAGACTTGGCAGCAGCATGAGGAGGCGGTATATAGGGGCCCATGGCAGATTAGGGGCCTGGCAGCAGCTATGTGAGGCCCGTAATCTGCCTGCACCCTATGTCAAAAAATTAAACACACCAGCAGTGTGAAGAGACCTGAAAGTGGCACATGGCAGCAGAGTGTGGCGATGGAGACAGCAGCAATGGGAGGCCGTACAGGGACCCATGAGAGACTCTGGACTTGGCAGCAGCATGAGGAGGCGGTATATAGGGGCCCATGGCAGATTAGGGGCCTGGCAGCAGCTATGTGAGGCCCGTTATCTTGCAGCACCCTATGTCAAAAAATTAAACACACCAGCAGTGTGAAGAGACCTGAAAGTGGCACATGGCAGCAGAGTGTGGCGATGGAGACAGCAGCAATGGGAGGCCGTACAGGGACCCATGAGAGACTCTAGACTTGGCAGCAGCATGAGGAGGCGGTATATAGGGGCCCATGGCAGATTAGGGGCCTGGCAGCAGCTATGTGAGGCCCGTTATCTTGCAGCACCCTATGTCAAAAAATTAAACACACCAGCAGTGTGAAGAGACCTGAAAGTGGCACATGGCAGCAGAGTGTGGCGATGGAGACAGCAGCAATGGGAGGCCGTACAGGGACCCATGAGAGACTCTGGACTTGGCAGCAGCATGAGGAGGCGGTATATAGGGGCCCATGGCAGATTAGGGGCCTGGCAGCAGCTATGTGAGGCCCGTTATCTTGCAGCACCCTATGTCAAAAAATTAAACACACCAGCAGTGTGAAGAGACCTGAAAGTGGCACATGGCAGCAGAGTGTGGCGATGGAGACAGCAGCAATGGGAGGCCGTACAGGGACCCATGAGAGACTCTAGACTTGGCAGCAGCATGAGGAGGCGGTATATAGGGGCCCATGGCAGATTAGGGGCCTGGCAGCAGCTATGTGAGGCCCGTAATCTGCCTGCACCCTATGTCAAAAAATTAAACACACCAGCAGTGTGAAGAGATCTGAAAGTGGCACATGGCAGCAGAGTGTGGCGATGGAGACAGCAGCAATGGGAGGCCGTACAGGGACCCATGAGAGACTCTAGACTTGGCAGCAGCATGAGGAGGCGGTATATAGGGGCCCATGGCAGATTAGGGGCCTGGCAGCAGCTATGTGAGGCCCGTTATCTTGCAGCACCCTATGTCAAAAAATTAAACACACCAGCAGTGTGAAGAGACCTGAAAGTGGCACATGGCAGCAGAGTGTGGCGATGGAGACAGCAGCAATGGGAGGCCGTACAGGGACCCATGAGAGACTCTAGACTTGGCAGCAGCATGAGGAGGCGGTATATAGGGGCCCATGGCAGATTAGGGGCCTGGCAGCAGCTATGTGAGGCCCGTTATCTTGCAGCACCCTATGTCAAAAAATTAAACACACCAGCAGTGTGAAGAGATCTGAAAGTGGCACATGGCAGCAGAGTGTGGCGATGGAGACAGCAGCAATGGGAGGCCGTACAGGGACCCATGAGAGACTCTGGACTTGGCAGCAGCATGAGGAGGCGGTATATAGGGGCCCATGGCAGATTAGGGGCCTGGCAGCAGCTATAGGAGGCCCGTAATCTGCCAGCACCCTATGTCAAAAAATTAAACACACCAGCAGTGTGAAGAGACCTGAAAGTGGCACATGGCAGCAGAGTGTGGCGATGGAGACAGCAGCAATGGGAGGCCGTACAGGGACCCATGAGAGACTCTAGACTTGGCAGCAGCATGAGGAGGCGGTATATAGGGGCCCATGGCAGATTAGGGGCCTGGCAGCAGCTATGTGAGGCCCGTTATCTTGCAGCACCCTATGTCAAAAAATTAAACACACCAGCAGTGTGAAGAGATCTGAAAGTGGCACATGGCAGCAGAGTGTGGCGATGGAGACAGCAGCAATGGGAGGCCGTACAGGGACCCATGAGAGACTCTGGACCTGGCAGCAGCATGAGGAGGTGGTATATAGGGGCCTATGGCAGATTAGGGGCCTGGCAGCAGCTATGGGAGGCCCGTAATCTGCCAGCACCCTATGTCAAAAAATTCAACACACCAGCAGTGTGAGGAGACCTGAAAGTGGCACATGTTTGAGGCATGATTCATGGCGGATTTAGTCAGTTGTGTCAGGAACTGGTGGTTTGAAATCCAGACTAATCCACGCCTGATTCATTTTCACAAACGTGAGTCTCTCCACACTTTGGGTGGACAGTCGTGTCCTCCGCGGAGTTACAATACCTCCTGCCGCACTAAACACGCGCTCCGATGCCACGCTACTGGCCGGGCATGACAGCCTTTCAAGGGCAAATTCAGCTAGTTGGGGCCAAAGGTCAAGTTTCGTTGCCCAGTAGTCAAGGGGATTGTCTACCTCGGTTGGCAGGGTGCTGTCCAAGTAGGCCCAAGCCTGTTGTTTGAGCTCCTGCTCCAGGTCCACCTGATGCTGCTGCTGCTGCTGCGGCTGGTTAGTAGTTTCCTCACTGCGCTGGTGAAGAAAGCTACTCATCATCGACTGCAGACTGAGGCAGCCGCTGCTGGTGGAGCTGCCACTGCTCCTACCACCCCACCCCTCCCCTGCTGCCATGCCAGCGGAACGCGAGCGCACAGGGCCCACAGTGTCTGAGGATGGACGTTGGCGCACAAAGGCAGAGACCAACTGACTACATAGGTGGTTTTTATAGTACGTAATTTTGGCCTCCCTCTCAGCAGGTGTGAAAAAGGCCACCATTTTGGACCGGTAGCGAGGGTCCAACAAGGTGGACAGCCAAAAGTCATCCCTCTGTCTGATGGTTATTATTCGGCTGTCGCTACGCAAGCAACCGAGCATGCTATGGGCCATTTGTGCCAAGGAATGCGAGGGACTCCCTGCCTCCATCTCCACAGCATACTGCCACGGTGCGTCTGGGTCCTCTGTCTCCTCCTCCTCCTCCTCTACCAGATGCTCCTGCTCCTCCACTCCTGTCCGCTGAGTGGAAAAACCACCCATTTCACTCAATAATTCCTGAGCACAAATGTCCTCCTCTACCTCCTCCTCTTCTTCCTGTCCTGCCCCCACAGGGGTCATGTGGCGTTGACATCTGTGCGCCACGTCTACCGCACCCTGACCAGCCATTGTTAACAGCATTTGTTCCAGGACGTGCAACAGAGGAATGACGTCGTTCATCCCATAGTCCTGCCGACTCACGAATAGCGTGGCCTCCTCAAAGGGCCTGAGCAAGCGGCAGGTGTCACGCATGAGCTGCCAATGGCTGACATCTAAGTTACACAGGGGAGTACCTTTATCCGCTTGTAACATCAGGAAATCGGTGATGGCCTTTCGCTGCTCGTAAAGGCGGTCTAACATGTGTAGGGTTGAATTCCACCTTGTTGCAACGTCGCAGATCAGGCGATGCTGTGGAATTCCGTTCTGCCGCTGCAGCTCAATGAGGGTGTTCTTTGCGGTGTAGGAATGGCTGAAATGCATGCACAGTTTACGTGACATTTTAAGGATGTCTTGCAGTGGGATGGTGGATTTTAGGAACCGCTTGACAACCAGATTGAACACGTGAGCCATGCATGGCGCATGGCACAACCTTCCTTGACGCAGAGCAGACACCATGTTCTTTCCGTTGTCAGTCAACATGGTTCCGATTTTTAGTTTGCGCGGAGACAGCCATCTGTCGATTTCTCTGTTCATTACACTCAGCAGTTCCTCCCCTGTGTGACTACGTTCGCCAAGGCATACCAGGTGCAGCACAGCGTGACACCGTTGCGCCCTGCACATGTGATATGCCGGTCGGGTAATGGGACTTGGCACGGGGGTGGCGGCTGAGGACACGGCGGAAAAAGAGGTGGTAGAGACGGACATGCTTGCTGGACCAAGGACGTGCAAACGTGGAGGCAAAAGCGTCGTGACCTGTCCAAGTTGCTGGTGCGGCTGTGCCGGCACCACGTTCACCCAGTGGGCCGTAAATGACATGTACTGTCCCTGACCGTAGTTACAGCTCCACACGTCGGCGCTGCCGTGCACTTTGGCAGAGACCGACATGCTCAAAGACTGGCCCACCATCTCTTCTACATGTGAATGCAGGGCTGGCACTGCCTTTTGGGCAAAGAAATGCCGGCTTGGCACTCTCCACCGCGGCTCGGCACAAGCCATCATTTCTCGGAAAGGTGCTGAGTCCACCACTTGGAAAGGGAGGGACTGCAGCACCAGCAACTTGGACAGGAGGACGTTCAGCTTTTGCACCGTCGGGTGCGTGCTCGCAAACTGTTGTCTCTTGGATACGGATTCCAAGAAAGACTGTTGACGGAATCCGAGAAGAGGAGTAGCAGGAGAAGGAGCATCTGAACGAGCGGAAGATGCCAACGAGCGACAACTCCCCTCAGCAGAGGTGTTGGAGCCTTGACTGGCTGATAGAGGGCGATTGACGACGTCGGGTGACGGAGCAAGTAACGGAGCGGGTGATGGAGCGGGGGCTGGGGCAGGCAGAACCGCCGTATCTTTATCACGGTTTTCCCAGGCCACCGAATGGTGACGCTGCATATGCTGACGCAACGCTGTAGTCCCAACATGGGCCCCCTGGCCACGCTTGCATTTCTGGCCACATAGTCGACATACGGCTACGTTTACTTCCTCGGGCAGCTTGACGAAAAATTGCCACACCACCGAGTAGGAAACTTTGCCCCCGCTACTCTTCACTGGCTGACTGCTACTTCCTCCGTGCGCACCGGCACCACTACTGGCCGTGGTGGTAGGCTGCAGTGGAGCTGGTGCTCTACTCCGTGGACGTTTGGCTCCACTGACACTGCTGCGACCCTGCTGCCTCCTGGGCAACCCACCGACTGTTTCGCTCGCTGCCAAGCTGGCACCCTCTTCTCCTGATGATGCGGAAGAAATTGCCTGATGACGACGAGGCAGCCAAGTGCGATCAACCTCCTCATCATCAAGTACGGTCTCCGCCTCACTACTAGCCCCCTCGGCTGCGTCTGGGTCAGGAGACAGACCTGTCTCTAGACCGGCTACCGAGCCACTCTCCTCGCCAGTACTTGTTCGCTTGGCTGCTGAAAAGGCCGATGTCTCCCCCCGTTCCTGACCGCCCTCTGTTAGCTCTTCCTCACTGTACGGTGGGGCTGAGCCCACAGCATGCGATACTTCGCTTGGTGAGGGAACAGCAAAGGACAGGGGCAGGTAGAGGACACGTGATTTCAGTGGGCTTGCTCCCGGGCCATGCCAACTAACGGTTGTGTCTGACGTACCCACCGACCGTTGGCTGTAGGTGTCAGAGGTGACCTGGGAAGAGGAAGACGACCGAGCCAACCAATCAATGACGGCAGGGTTGTCGGTGGAGACACGACCGCTGGATGACACCGGGAGCACTGGCCTCTGGCTGCGAATACTGCTGCCTCGACCCCTTCCTCTGCTGCCACGTCTGCTCGCTCCTAAAACATTGCCTCCTCTGCCACTCCTCTGCATGTTGTCTGACATACTATTTAATTCAACGATTAGGTGTCCCTGAGTAACAATTCTCTGGCACTCAGTAACAATTCTGTCTGTCCCTGAGTAACAATTCTCTGGCACTCAGTAACAATTCTGTCTGTCCCTGAGTATGAATTCTGTGGCCCTGAGTAACAATTCTGTGTCTGTGCGAGTAACAATTCTGTGTCTGTGCGAGTAACAATTCTGTGTCTGTGCAAGTAACAATTTTGTGTCTGTGCGAGTAACAATTCTCTGGCACTCAGTAACAATTCTGTCTGTCCCTGAGTAACAATTCTCTGGCACTCAGTAACAATTCTGTCTGTCCCTGAGTAACAATTCTCTGGCACTCAGTAACAATTCTGTCTGTCCCTGAGTATGAATTCTGTGGCCCTGAGTAACAATTCTGTGTCTGTGCGAGTAACAATTCTGTGTCTGTGCGAGTAACAATTCTGTGTCTGTGCAAGTAACAATTTTGTGTCTGTGCGAGTAACAATTCTCTGGCACTCAGTAACAATTCTGTCTGTCCCTGAGTAACAATTCTCTGGCACTCAGTAACAATTCTGTCTGTCCCTGAGTAACAATTCTCTGGCACTCAGTAACAATTCTGTCTGTCCCTGAGTATGAATTCTGTGGCCCTGAGTAACAATTCTGTGTCTGTGCGAGTAACAATTCTGTGTCTGTGCGAGTAACAATTCTGTGTCTGTGCAAGTAACAATTTTGTGTCTGTGCGAGTAACAATTCTCTGGCACTCAGTAACAATTCTGTCTGTCCCTGAGTAACAATTCTCTGGCACTCAGTAACAATTCTGTCTGTCCCTGAGTAACAATTCTCTGGCACTCAGTAACAATTCTGTCTGTCCCTGAGTATGAATTCTGTGGCCCTGAGTAACAATTCTGTGTCTGTGCGAGTAACAATTCTGTGTCTGTGCGAGTAACAATTCTGTGTCTGTGCAAGTAACAATTTTGTGTCTGTGCGAGTAACAATTCTCTGGCACTCAGTAACAATTCTGTCTGTCCCTGAGTAACAATTCTCTGGCACTCAGTAACAATTCTGTCTGTCCCTGAGTAACAATTCTCTGGCACTCAGTAACAATTCTGTCTGTCCCTGAGTATGAATTCTGTGGCCCTGAGTAACAATTCTGTGTCTGTGCGAGTAACAATTCTGTGTCTGTGCGAGTAACAATTCTGTGTCTGTGCAAGTAACAATTTTGTGTCTGTGCGAGTAACAATTCTCTGGCACTCAGTAACAATTCTGTCTGTCCCTGAGTAACAATTCTCTGGCACTCAGTAACAATTCTGTCTGTCCCTGAGTAACAATTCTCTGGCACTCAGTAACAATTCTGTCTGTCCCTGAGTAACAATTCTCTGGCACTCAGTAACAATTCTGTCTGTCCCTGAGTATGAATTCTGTGGCCCTGAGTAACAAATCTGTGTCTGTGCGAGTAACAATTCTGTGTCTGTGCAAGTAACAATTTTGTGTCTGTGCGAGTAACAATTCTCTGGCACTCAGTAACAATTCTGTCTGTCCCTGAGTAACAATTCTCTGGCACTCAGTAACAATTCTGTCTGTCCCTGAGTAACAATTCTGTCTGTCCCTGAGTATGAATTCTGTGGCCCTGAGTAAGAATTCTGTGTCTGTGCGAGTAAGAATTCTGTGTCTGTGCAACAATTCTGTGTCTGTGCGAGTAACAATTTTGTGTCTGTGCGAGTAACAATTCTCTGGCACTCAGTAACAATTCTGTCTGTCCCTGAGTAACAATTCTCTGGCACTCAGTAACAATTCTGTCTGTCCCTGAGTAACAATTCTCTGGCACTCAGTAACAATTCTGTCTGTCCCTGAGTATGAATTCTGTGGCCCTGAGTAACAATTCTGTGTCTGTGCGAGTAACAATTCTGTGTCTGTGCAAGTAACAATTTTGTGTCTGTGCGAGTAACAATTCTCTGGCACTCAGTAACAATTCTGTCTGTCCCTGAGTAACAATTCTCTGGCACTCAGTAACAATTCTGTCTGTCCCTGAGTAACAATTCTGTCTGTCCCTGAGTATGAATTCTGTGGCCCTGAGTAAGAATTCTGTGTCTGTGCGAGTAACAATTCTGTGTCTGTGCAACAATTCTGTGTCTGTGCGAGTAACAATTTTGTGTCTGTGCGAGTAACAATTCTCTGGCACTCAGTAACAATTCTGTCTGTCCCTGAGTAACAATTCTCTGGCACTCAGTAACAATTCTGTCTGTCCCTGAGTAACAATTCTCTGGCACTCAGTAACAATTCTGTCTGTCCCTGAGTATGAATTCTGTGGCCCTGAGTAACAATTCTGTGTCTGTGCGAGTAACAATTCTGTGTCTGTGCAAGTAACAATTTTGTGTCTGTGCGAGTAACAATTCTCTGGCACTCAGTAACAATTCTGTCTGTCCCTGAGTAACAATTCTCTGGCACTCAGTAACAATTCTGTCTGTCCCTGAGTAACAATTCTGTCTGTCCCTGAGTATGAATTCTGTGGCCCTGAGTAAGAATTCTGTGTCTGTGCGAGTAACAATTCTGTGTCTGTGCAACAATTCTGTGTCTGTGCGAGTAACAATTTTGTGTCTGTGCGAGTAACAATTCTCTGGCACTCAGTAACAATTCTGTCTGTCCCTGAGTAACAATTCTCTGGCACTCAGTAACAATTCTGTCTGTCCCTGAGTAACAATTCTCTGGCACTCAGTAACAATTCTGTCTGTCCCTGAGTAACAATTCTCTGGCACTCAGTAACAATTCTGTCTGTCCCTGAGTATGAATTCTGTGGCCCTGAGTAACAATTCTGTGTCTGTGCGAGTAACAATTCTGTGTCTGTGCAAGTAACAATTTTGTGTCTGTGCGAGTAACAATTCTCTGGCACTCAGTAACAATTCTGTCTGTCCCTGAGTAACAATTCTCTGGCACTCAGTAACAATTCTGTCTGTCCCTGAGTAACAATTCTGTCTGTCCCTGAGTATGAATTCTGTGGCCCTGAGTAAGAATTCTGTGTCTGTGCGAGTAACAATTCTGTGTCTGTGCAACAATTCTGTGTCTGTGTAAGTAACAATTTTGTGTCTGTGCGAGTAACAATTCTCTGACACTCAGTAACAATTCTGTCTGTCCCTGAGTAACAATTCTCTGGCACTCAGTAACAATTCTGTCTGTCCCTGAGTAACAATTCTCTGGCACTCAGTAACAATTCTGTCTGTCCCTGAGTAACAATTCTCTGGCACTCAGTAACAATTCTGTCTGTCCCTGAGTATGAATTCTGTGGCCCTGAGTAACAATTCTGTGTCTGTGCGAGTAACAATTCTGTGTCTGTGCAAGTAACAATTTTGTGTCTGTGCGAGTAACAATTCTCTGGCACTCAGTAACAATTCTGTCTGTCCCTGAGTAACAATTCTCTGGCACTCAGTAACAATTCTGTCTGTCCCTGAGTAACAATTCTGTCTGTCCCTGAGTATGAATTCTGTGGCCCTGAGTAAGAATTCTGTGTCTGTGCGAGTAACAATTCTGTGTCTGTGCAACAATTCTGTGTCTGTGCGAGTAACAATTTTGTGTCTGTGCGAGTAACAATTCTCTGGCACTCAGTAACAATTCTGTCTGTCCCTGAGTAACAATTCTCTGGCACTCAGTAACAATTCTGTCTGTCCCTGAGTAACAATTCTCTGGCACTCAGTAACAATTCTGTCTGTCCCTGAGTAACAATTCTGTCTGTCCCTGAGTATGAATTCTGTGGCCCTGAGTAAGAATTCTCTGGCACTCAGTAACAATTCTGTCTGTCCCTGAGTAACAATTCTCTGGCACTCAGTAACAATTCTGTCTGTCCCTGAGTAACAATTCTGTCTGTCCCTGAGTATGAATTCTGTGGCCCTGAGTAAGAATTCTCTGGCACTCAGTAACAATTCTGTCTGTCCCTGAGTAACAATTCTCTGGCACTCAGTAACAATTCTGTCTGTCCCTGAGTAAGAATTCTGTCTGTCCCTGAGTATGAATTCTGTGGCCCTGAGTAACAATTCTCTGGCACTCAGTAACAATTCTGTCTGTCCCTGAGTAAAAATTCTGTGGCCCTAATAACGTTTCTGTGGCCCTAAGTAACAATTCTCTGGCACTGAGTGAAAATTCTGTCTGTCCCTGAGTAACAATTCTGTGGCCCTAACTAGCGTTTCTTTGTCCCTAAATAACGATTCTGTGGCCCTCATTAACAAGTCTGTGTCCCTGAGTAATGGTTCTCTGTCCCTAAGTAACTTCTCTCTGTCCCCAATTCTCGTTTCTGTGGCCCTAACTCTGTCCCTGTCCCTAGTACAGAGCGGTCTGCCTCTGTTCAATGACTGCAGGCAAATGAAGATTTCCAAAATGGCCGCTATATATACCTCGACCATTACACAGTGCTGGCTGGCTGGCTGCTGATTGGCTGATGCGATCACATGTCGTTGAGGAATGCATTATGGGGCAGCGCGCCTTGTCTGCGCGCCTTCCCCGACATCCCCGCTCCGTCGCCGCACATGTCAGCCGCCATTTTCGGAAAAATTTCGATTCGCGCGTCCGAATTAGGCTGTTTTTCGGATTCGGCACGAATCGAAATTTTTCCGATATTCGACTCGAATTCCACTTTGGATACTTCGATTCGCTCATCTCTAATTATATACAATCCATTATACATTGTATCATTATATACATCCTATTATACATTGTATCATTATATATGTTATATTATACATTGTATCATTATATACATCCCATTATACATTGTATCATTATATACATCCTATTATACATTGTATCATTATATACATCCTATTATACATTGTATCATTATATACATCCTATTATACATTGTATCATTATATATGTTATATTATACATTGTATCATTATATACATCCCATTATACATTGTATCATTATATACATCCCATTATACATTGTATCATTATATACATCCCATTGTACATTGTATCATTATATACATTCCATTATACATTGTATCATTATATACATCCTATTATTCATTGTATCGTTATATACATTCTATTATACATTTTATCGTTATATACATCCTATTATACATTGTATCATTATATACATCCTATTATACATTGTATCGTTATATAAATTCTATTATACATTTTATCGTTATATGCATCCTATTATACATTGTATCGTTATATACATTCTATTATACATTGTATCGTTATATACATTATATTATACATTGTATCGTTATATACATCCTATTATACATTGTATCATTATATACATCCTATTATACATTGTATCATTATATACATCCCATTATACATTGTATCATTATATACATCCTATTATACATTGTATCGTTATATACATTCTATTATACATTGTATCATTATATACGTTATATTATACATTGTATCATTATATGCATCCTATTATACATTGTATCATTATATACATTCTATTATACATTGTATCGTTATATACATTCCATTGTACATTGTATCATTATATACCTTCTTTTATACATTGTATCATTATATACATTCTATTATACATTGTATCATTATATACATTCTATTATACAATGTATCATTATATACATCCTATTATACATTGTATCATTATATACATTCCATTGTACATTGTATCATTATATACATCCTTTTATACATTGTATCATTATATACATCCTTTTATACATTGTATCATTATATACATCCTATTATACATTGTATCTCTCTTACTCCTGGCATCGAGGGCAAAAAAAAAGTTAAAAATGTTAAAAAAAAAAGAAAAGAAAAAGATAAATAAATAAATAACTATTAAAAAATAAAATAAAGAAAAATATCTAGATCAAGGTTTGTTCTAGTTCAGTGCCAGGGTAAGTGTTTAGGTCAAGGTCAGGGTCAAAGGTCAAAATGTATTTATTTATTTTATTTTTTAATTGGTATCAGTGTGTTTTAGGTTAAAAAACAAAATGCTCCCTATTGTTTCTGGGCCGTACTCCGGGTACAGACAACAAATAGCACACACATTTTTACTCTTTTGGGTAAGTTTTCCTTTTACAATAAAAAAAATCAGGAGATCTCCATTACCATTTATCACCAAATGAAAGCCCAATTTGTCCTGAAAAAAATTGCGGTATAATTCACCCGGATGTACAAAGTCGTTGTGATGATACGGACGGTTTTACTAACACAGGTCAATGTTGCAGAATTGTGCTTAGACATTAAGATTTGTTTCACCCTCAGGCATGACGGGGTTAAGGAGGGCTGTGGGGGGGGGGGGTAGTGAGTTGGAGAACACAGTAGAGAGGATATGGAAAGCCTCAGAGCAGAAAGAGTGGGCCACGGGGCAAGGCCACCAAGTATGGAAATGAGTGCCAGGGTCGGAGCAGCCCCCTAAAGCAAGCGGAATGGTAGGGGGGGAGATATATACAGTCAGGTCCATAAATATTGGGACATGGACACAATTCTAACATTTTTGGCTCTATACACCACAATGGATTTGAAATGAAACAAACAAGATGTGCTTTAACTGCAGTCTGTCAGCTTTCATTTGAGGGTATTTACATCCAAATCAGGTGAACGGTGTAGGAATGACAACAGTTTGCATATGTGCCTCCCACTTGTTAAGGGACCAAAAGTAATGGGACAATTGGCTTCTCAGCTGTTCCATGACCAGGTGGGTGTTAATCCCTCATTATCCCAATTACAATGAGCAGATAAAAGGTCCAGAGTTCATTTCAATTGTGCTATTTGCATTTGGAATCTGTTGCTGTCAACTCTCAAGATGAGATCCAAAGAGCTGTCACTATCAGTGAAGCCATCATTAGGCTGAAAAAACAAAACAAACCCATCAGAGAGATAGCAAAAACATTAGGCGTGGCCAAAACAACTGTTTGGAACATTCTTAAAAAGAAGGAACGCTCCGGTGAGCTCAGCAACACCAAAAGACCCGGAAGACCACGGAAAACAACTGTGGTGGATGACAGAAGAATTCTTTCCCTGGTGAAGAAAACACCCTTCACAGCAGTTGGCCGGATCAAGAACACCCTCCAGGAGGTAGGTGTATGTGTGTCAAAGTCAACAATCAAGAGAAGACTTCACCAGAGTGAATACAGAGGGTTCACCACAAGATGGAAACCATTGGTGAGCCTCAAACACAGGAAGGCCAGATTAGAGTTTGCCAAACGACATTTAAAAAAGCCTTCACAGTTCTGGAACAACATCCTATGGACAGATGAGACCGACATCAACTTGTACCAGAGTGATGGGAAGAGAAGAGGATGGAGAAGGAACTGCTCATGATCCTCAGCATACCACCTCATCAGTGATCATGGTGGTGGTAGTGTCATGGCGTGGGCATGTATGGCTGCCAATGGAACTGCTTCTCTTGTATTTATTGATGATGTGACGGCTGACAGAAGCAGCCGGATGAATTGTGAAGTGTTTCGGGAATATTATCTGCTCATATTCAGCCAAATGCTTCACAACTCATTGGACGCTTCACAGTGCAGATGAACAATGACCCAAAGCAGACTGCAAAAGCAACCAAAGAAGTGGAATGTTCTGCAATGGCCAAGTCCATCACCTGACCTGAATCCGATTGAGCATTTCACTGGCTGAAGACAAAACTGAAGGGAAAATGCCCCAAGAACAAGCAGGAACTGAAGACAGTTGCAGTAGAGGCCTGGCAGAGCATCACCAGGGATGACACCCAGCGTCTGCTGATGTCTATGCGTTCCACACTTCAGGCTGTCATTGACTGCAAAGGATTTGCAACCAAGTATTAAAAAGTGAAAGTTTGATTTATGATTATTATTCTGTCCCATTACTTTTGGTCCCTTAACAAGTGGGATGCACATATGCAAACTGTTGTAATTCCTACACCGTTCACCTGATTTGGAAGTAAATACCCTCAAATTAAAGCTGACAGTCTGCAGTTAAAGCACATCTTGTTCGTTTCATTTCAAATCCATTGTGGTGTATAGAGCCAAAAATGTTAGAATTGTGTCCATGTCCCAATATTTATGGACCTGACTGTAGCTATCTGAGCGGGAACCATGTACCACCTCATAAGCACTTTGTAATTGGTTCCTAGGGCCGCTATATTTTGGGGAGATGATTTTGTGGCTAACCAGATATCATCCCAGTCAGTGGGATCCAAGTGAAGACCGAGGTCTCTCTCCCATCTTGCTGCGTATTGCATAGTTGAGGGTGATGGAGGCAATGCTGTATTTAGGTTTTGTGCTGCCCCAGGCTACAGAAAAATTGGCCACCACCCCCCCTGAAAGGATCTAGATAACCTCCATTGTGTTGATGTACGCCATTTTAAGTATTAAGTTAGGTTTTCGCAGATATATTAGAAGTTTAATGAAACTGTTTCAGCTTGCACCAGAATGTATAAACAACAGATAACAGGAGCCTGAAGCTTTTTCTGTTCGGCTATTTCTCAGAAAGCTAGCAAAAAACAATTTATACCAAGAAATGTATATGTCATGTTTCATGTAGTCAGCTCATGATGGAAACTTACAAGTTACAGGTTTTGAAACTCGCTCCCCCCTCCCTTATTTTTTCTGTATCCTATATAATCTTAGTAATGTCTAATAAACTTTGAACATCTCTGAACATAAGCTGCCGTTATTTCCGTGTTCAAGGGGTGTTCCCAGAATTCTGCTGATAAACCAGGAATCTCTCCACAGACCGGGGGTCTCTGAGGGGATAAAGAAAATCATCCTTTCAGTTGGGGGCTCGGCCCGGGATGACCACCCATCTCACTTGGTAAGTAAACCTTTTGTCTTTTTATGACTAAAAGCTCTTTCTTGCCCTGTGTTGAGGGAAGGTGTTTGTAAGAGGTGTAGAAAATAGGCAGCCCCATAGAATTTAAATCCAAAGCCTAATACTTAATATCACAGTAATCTGTCTTTGTCAATAGAAGATACTAGGGATTGCATTTTTATTGTACCATCACAAGAGGGCAGAACTACTTCCTGTGATAATAGGAAGACACAGAAGGGGGAACTAAAAGTCTAACACTTTGTTTCCTACAGAACAGTGATTACAGCGAACATATCCAGTCACATGTAATTCAGGGTTTTCTGTGTTTGTTACAGGTAAGCAGGAGGCTGTTTAACATGATAAATAGGACAAAATGACTTAACATGCCCTGGTGATCAGTGAATGTCGCTGTTACTATTATGCAATCAGATTTCTCGCAGCAGGAATGTGAATATATATTGCAGCTATGTGATTTGGCGCTAAGATACAGGGAATGTGATTTCTCTATTGTAATACGCTATTGTTATGCAGAATAGGTCACTAGCATATCTGCAGAGGTCTAGATATTCAGTATTGCAATTAAAGATGTTTATTAATGTATAGGAAAATACTTATTAATGTATATGGAAATATTTAGTAGTGTATAGAGGACAGTGATTACAGTGAACATATCCAGTCACATGTAATTAAGGGTTTTCTGTGTCTGTTACAGCCATTCCTAATAAAGCACTTCTGGTTTCACCCGACCCATCCTTCGCACAGTTGAATTATTTACCGTATGTGCAACAAAATTGGCGCCCAACGTGGGGCCGGGTGAAAGGAACGCCGTAAGGTCACGGAAGTGAAAAGGAGTGACTACGCTGTCCGTGGTGAAGTTACAGAAAAACATTAGGAGTATGGATATCAAAAAGTTGCAAGACGAAATCAGTGAACACCTGATTCACATGACAGTCGATGATCTCATGGAGACTTGCCAGTTTATAAAGGCCTCCGAAGCAAGTATGGCAAAAGGAAAAACCCGGCGCCATTACATACGGATAGTGAATGAGGTGTTAGATGAACTGGTAGAGACTGAAAGTGAAGAAGTGGTGACACAATTTCTGCCGACAACTAAGAAATTCATCGGTGAGTTAGAGAAGAGAGGTAACATGGAAGCACCAAGCGATAGAGGCAAAGACCCTCAAGCAGAACAACAGTTAAGGGATTTAAAACAGCAATACTACAGTATCCAGGAAAAACTTCAAGAAACGGCCAAGATGATAGAGGAACATATGAAAGAACTTAGCACTAAAGACAAAGACTCAAAAGGAAGTCCTGCAAATCAAGACCCTAATCTAGTTGCTCAGAGACTTTCCCATACTAACTTGCCAGAAGTTACAATCAGAAAGGACTTTAAAATTGCTGGTCAGATAGGTGAAAAGGAACAGAAAGATAAGCTGTCCTATACTAACCTCATGCACCAGATTGACATGGGACTGCAAAAGGGATATCCCGAGTCAGAGCTTGTGGAAGCTGTGGTGAAAGCCATTAGTCCTGGGTCAAGTCTCAGAGGCATGCTAGAGCTGAAGAGTGGACTGACCCTAGTGCCACTCAAGAGAATCCAAAAAAGCCATTATAAAGAGGAAAATTCTTCCGAACTATACCAACAATTGATCACAGAATAGTAAAGAGACTCCCCAGAACTTCCTATTTAGGGCCATTGCATTGAAGGACCGTTTGCTGTTCATTTCACAAGGGGAAGGTTCAGATGAACACTTCGGCACTGAATTTATACAAAAGAAATTCTTAAGGTCAGTGGGCACTGGACTAAGAAGTGATCATATCAAGTTCCAACTAAAACAACACTTAGACGATCCTACAGTCTCAGATGAGTTGCTCATAGAGAAGATGAATGAGGCTACAAACATGGAGATGGAAAGGGAGCAGAAACAAAAGAAATCTGAGCACAGTAACCTGATGAAGGGAAGAGAGTGCCAGGCCAACATCCTCCATTGTTCTCAGGTACCAGGCACCCTCCCTTTGCTTCCATCACAAACAAGTAGTCTGGCAATCCAACAGCCTTCAAAGAGTAACTCTGACCTTGAAAAGATAGTAATACAGTTGCAACAAGAAATATTCGATATGAAAACACTTCTCCAAGATTCGAAAACTCGACAAGAGCATGGCTTTGGAGGACCTAGAACAACTGTTGGACGAAGGATAGGGACTTGTCAATCTTGTGAAAAGACTGATCAGAGAACTGCATGTGACCATTGCTTTAACTGTGGTCAAGCTGGACATAGGGCGAGACAATGCAGAGCGGCCAAACAAAATCAGTTAAACGGGAAAAGGTTGCTGTTAAGGGACCGACAGTAACCTGTGCCAGAACCAAACCTGCGTCCCAAAGTGCAAACCGTGTCAGTAGTAAAGAAACCAGTCCCCAACCTACCATCAGAGCCCCGGCTGGAAAGTTAAACGCAGACTACTGGAGGAAAACGCCAACCTGCCCTGCTCAAAGGCTATCCCCGACAGCTGAAAAATTGCCAACCAATGTGAATGGCATCACTTTGAAATAGCACAACAAGCTACTGGGTCTTATTGGAAAGAAATGCCTCGTGAACTGTGAAATAGACAACACTCCTGTCCAGGCCTTATGGGATACTGGCTCTCAGGTTAGCATTATCAATGAGGGCTGGAGACAGCGAGTACTGCCACACACTGTGCTTCGATCGTTTGAAGAACTGCTGGGACCAGGGGTACTCCAAGGGAAAGCAGCCAATGAGACAGATTCCGTTCTCAGGTTGGATTGAGGTAACCTTTCAGCTTACATCGAGCAGTAATACTACCAAACAGTTATTAGTACCACTAGCAGTCTCTGAGGATGAGAAAGTAGCTGAGAAGCCAATTATCGGCTATAATATAATTGAAGAAACATTCAAAGAGACAGTTGCTGATGGGAAGAAAGTTATCCCAGGTTTTGTGGACATATTAAGAACAGCTCTGGAACTGCCAACCCCCAAAGCAGAAGTCCTTGTAAGCTTACTACAAGCCAACTGTAGGGAAACCAGTGGTGCTATCGTAAAGACTGGTACTAAGAACCAAAGAATCCCTGCAAATACTGTAACATACATCCGGTGTAGTGCTCACACCAAACCGTCCTTACAGGCTCAGACAGTTTTGTTTACACCGAGTGAGGCTTGTCACCTGCCGGATGGACTGCATATTGGTGAGACAGTAGTCTCATTTCAAAGAGGACAATTCTCCAAACTGACCATTCCAGTTTGGAATACAACTAAACGGGACATTGTGTTACCAGGTCAAACAAAGATTGGAGGTGTAGAGCCCATAAAAGCAACATATCCGGCTCAAGTACAATTGAAACAATCAGCAAATGTGTTTACTAATTCGGTGACCTCTGAACCACAGGCACTCAAGGTAGGACCAAAAGGGAAAATTGGAAATCCAAATGAGACTTATCCGCGGGTGGGGGATGACAATCAGGAGTGCTGGGACCCGCCAGTGCCTTTGAAACACCTCCCTCCGGAAGATCAACAAATCGTTAAAGAAATGCTAAGGGAAGAATGCAATGCTTTTGCCAAAGATGACTCTGATGTAGGATGTATTCCTTCTTTACAGTTACAGATTTGTCTCAAAGACAGTACACCGGTCATGAGAACCTACATGTCTGTACCAAAACCACTGCACCAAGAAGTTAAGGAATATCTGCAGGATCTGATAAATCAAGGATGGATTGCAGAATCAAAATCATCATATTCCTCACCCATTGTGTGCGTAAGAAAGAAAGATGGCAGTTTAAGACTGTGTTGTGATTATAGAGAGTTGAACCAGAAGTCCATTCCTGACCGTCATCCAATTCCTAGAATCCAAGACATGCTGGACAGTCTAGGAGGAAGTTCATGGTTTTCTGTGCTAGACCAGGGGAAAGCATACCATCAAGGATTTATGGAAGATGCCAGTCGACCATTGACAGCATTCATTACACCTTGGGGTTTGTATGAATGGATCCGAATACCCTTTGGTCTGAGCTCTGCACCAGCCGAATTCCAACGCAGTATGGAGACATGTTTAATAGGACTGAGAGATGATATTTGCCTGCCATACTTAGATGACAACCTTGTTCATAGTAAATCATTCCAGGAGCATGTCCGGTCAGTACTCCAACGTTACCAACAACACGGAATCAAGTTAACAGCCAGGAAGTGTGAACTTTTTCAAAATAAAGTCAGATTCCTGGGCAAGATTGTGTCAAAAGAAGGCCACTCTATGGACCCGGCCGACACGGCACCTGTTCTTGCCTTAAGAAACAACCAACCAAAGACTGTCAGAGAACTCAGGAAACTATTAGGATTTATTGCCTACTATCGCCCTTACGTTCAAAACTTCTCCAGAATTGCCAAACCTCTCTATGAACTATTGTCAGCAGGTTTGACACCTACCACAACCTCAACACCCGATAACCAGACAAAGAAGAGGAGGAAACCAATCCCAAAGTCAAAAGGTCAACTTCCATCCTATCAGTCTATAGCCTGGACTGACCATCATCAGATAGTACTGAACCAGCTCATTGAAGTGTTAACTAGAGATGAGCGAAGTATTCAAAAATTCGATTCGGCTGATTCGGCGAATTCGAGGAATAAATTCGATTCGATGCGAATATATTCGCTGCGAATTTAACTTTAAAAAGGGTGTTTCTAGGCTTCAGAGAGCCTTTATATTAGTGCAGAACACTGTACCTTTAATTTAAATGCCCTTGGAGTCTGCTGGGGAAGAGAAATAATACTGTCAGTCAGTATGACATGCAGATGAGTGCCGTCGATCTTAGAATCACCGCACACTTCACTCATTTGGGCAGTCACGGGGCCAAAACCAGAGTGTGGAGCCACAGTGTGGTGGTGGAGGCAGCAGCAATGGGAGGCCATACAGCACCCTATGACAAAATGGAACCCACCAGCAGTGTGAGGAGACCTGAAAGTGGCACATGGCAGAGTGTGGCGATGGAGACAGCAGCAATGGGAGGCTGTACAGGGACCCATGAGACACTCTGGACCTGGCAGCAGCATGAGGAGGCGGTATGGGGGCCCATGGCAGATTACGGGCCTGGCAGCAGCAATGGGAGGCCCGTAATCTGCCAGCACCCTATGACAAAATGGAACCCACCAGCAGTGTGAGGAGACCTGAAAGTGGCACATGGCAGAGTGTGGCGATGGAGACAGCAGCAATGGGAGGCCGTACAGGGACCCATGACACACTCTGGACCTGGCAGCAGCATGAGGAGGCGGTACAGGGGCCCATGGCAGATTACGGGCCTGGCAGCAGCAATGGGAGGCCCGTAATCTGCCAGCACCCTATGACAAAATGGAACCCACCAACAGTGTAAGGAGACCTGAAAGTGGCACATGGCAGAGTCTGGCGATGAAGTCAGCAGCAATGGGAGGCCGTACAGGGACCCATGACACACTCTGGACCTGGCAGCAGCAAGAGGAGGCGGTACAGGGGCCCATGGCAGAGTGGCGAAGCGTAAGCAGCTTAAATTGAAGGCCATACAGAGGCCTATGTTAAAAATAATAACATGTTTGGGGCATGATTCATGGCGGATTTAGTCAGTTGTGTCAGGAACTGGTGGTTTGAAATCCAGACTAATCCACGCCTGATTCATTTTCACAAACGTGAGTCTCTCCACACTTTGGGTGGACAGTCGTGTCCTCCGCGGAGTTACAATACCTCCTGCCGCACTAAACACGCGCTCCGATGCCACGCTACTGGCCGGGAATGACAGCCTTTCAAGGGCAAATTCAGCTAGTTGGAGCCAAAGGTCAAGTTTCGTTGCCCAGTAGTCAAGGGGATTGTCTACCTCGGTTGGCAGGGTGCTGTCCAAGTAGGCCCGAGCCTGTTGTTTGAGGTCCTGCTCCAGGTCCACCTGATGCTGCTGCTGCTGCGACTGGTTAGTAGTTTCCTCACTGCGCTGGTGAAGAAAGCTACTCATCATCGACTGCAGACTGAGGCAGCTGCTGCTGGTGGAGCTGCCACTGCTCCTACCACCCCACCCCTCCCCTGCTGCCATGGCAGCGGAACGCGAGCGCACAGGGTCCACAGTGTCTGAGGATGGACATTGGCGCAGAAAGGCAGAGACCAACTGACTACATAGGTGGTTTTTATAGTACGTTATTTTGGCCTCCCTCTCAGCAGGTGTGAAAAAGGCCACCATTTTTGAACGGTAGCGAGGGTCCAACAAGGTGGACAGCCAAAAGTCATCCCTCTGTCTGATGGTTATTATTCGGCTGTCGCTACGCAAGCAACCGAGCATGCTATGGGCCATTTGTGCCAAGGAATGCGAGGGACTCCCTGCCTCCATCTCCACAGCATACTGCCATGGTGCGTCTGGGTCCTCTGTCTCCTCCTCCTCCTCTACCAGATGCTCCTGCTCCTCCACTCCTGTTCGCTGAGTGGAAAAACCACCCATTTCACTCAATAATTCCTGAGCACCAATGTCCTCCTCTACCTCCTCCTCTTCTTCCTGTCCTGCCCCCACAGGGGTCATGTGGCGTTGAGATCTGTGCGCCACGTCTACCGCACCCTGACCAGCCATTGTTAACAGCATTTGTTCCAGGACGTGCAACAGAGGAATGACGTCGTTCATCCCATAGTCCTGCCGACTCACGAATAGCGTGGCCTCCTCAAAGGGTCTGAGCAAGCGGCAGGTGTCACGCATGAGCTGCCAATGGCTGACATCTAAGTTACACAGGGGAGTACCTTTATCCGCTTGTAACATCAGGAAATCGGTGATGGCCTTTCGCTGTTCGTAAAGGCGGTCTAACATATGTAGGGTTGAATTCCACCTTGTTGCAACGTCACAGCATGAGGAGTCGGTACGGGGGCCCATGGCAGATTACGGGCCTGGCAGCAGCAATGGGAGGCCCGTAATCTGCCAGCACCCTATGACAAAATGGAACACACCAGCAGTGTGAGGAGACCTGAAAGTGGCACATGGCAGAGTGTGGCGATGGAGACAGCAGCAATGGGAGGCCGTACAGGGACCCATGAGAGACTCTGGACCTGGCAGCAGCATGAGGAGGCGGTACAGGGGCCCATGACAGATTACGGGCCTGGCAGCAGCAATGGGAGGCCCGTAATCTGCCAGCACCCTATGACAAAATGGAACCCACCAACAGTGTGAGGAGACCTGAAAGTGGCACATGGCAGAGTGTGGCGATGGAGACAGCAGCAATGGGAGGCCGTACAGGGACCCATGAGAGACTCTGGACCTGGCAGCAGCATGAGGAGGCGGTACAGGGGCCATGGCAGATTACGGGCCTGGCAGCAGCAATGGGAGGCCCGTAATCTGCCAGCACCCTATGACAAAATGGAACCCACCAACAGTGTAAGGAGACCTGAAAGTGGCACATGGCAGAGTCTGGTGATGAAGTCAGCAGCAATGGGAGGCCGTACAGGGACCCATGACACACTCTGGACCTGGCAGCAGCAAGAGGAGGCGGTACAGGGGCCCATGGCAGAGTGGCGAAGCGTAAGCAGCTTAAATTGAAGGCCATACAGAGGCCTATGTTAAAAATAATAACATGTTTGGGGCATGATTCATGGCGGATTTAGTCAGTTGTGTCAGGAACTGGTGGTTTGAAATCCAGACTAATCCACGCCTGATTCATTTTCACAAACGTGAGTCTCTCCACACTTTGGGTGGACAGTTGTGTCCTCCGCGGAGTTACAATACCTCCTGCCGCACTAAACACACGCTCCGATGCCACGCTACTGGCCGGGAATGACAGCCTTTCAAGGGCAAATTCAGCTAGTTGGAGCCAAAGGTCAAGTTTCGTTGCCCAGTAGTCAAGGGGATTGTCTACCTCGGATGGAAGGGTGCTGTCCAAGTAGGCCCGAGCCTGTTGTTTGAGGTCCTGCTCCAGGTCCACCTGATGCTGCTGCTGCTGCGACTGGTTAGTAGTTTCCTCACTGCGCTGGTGAAGAAAGCTACTCATCATCGACTGCAGACTGAGGCAGCTGCTGCTGGTGGAGCTGCCACTGCTCCTACCACCCCACCCCTCCCCTGCTGCCATGGCAGCGGAACGCGAGCGCACAGGGTCCACAGTGTCTGAGGATGGACATTGGCGCAGAAAGGCAGAGACCAACTGACTACATAGGTGGTTTTTATAGTACGTTATTTTGGCCTCCCTCTCAGCAGGTGTGAAAAAGGCCACCATTTTTGAACGGTAGCGAGGGTCCAACAAGGTGGACAGCCAAAAGTCATCCCTCTGTCTGATGGTTATTATTCGGCTGTCGCTACGCAAGCAACCAAGCATGCTATGGGCCATTTGTGCCAAGGAATGCGAGGGACTCCCTGCCTCCATCTCCACAGCATACTGCCGCGGTGCGTCTGGGTCCTCTGTCTCCTCCTCCTCCTCTACCAGATGCTCCTGCTCCTCCACTCCTGTCCGCTGAGTGGAAAAACCACCCATTTCACTCAATAATTCCTGAGCACCAATGTCCTCCTCTACCTCCTCCTCTTCTTCCTGTCCTGCCCCCACAGGGGTCATGTGGCGTTGAGATCTGTGCGCCACGTCTACCGCACCCTGACCAGCCATTGTTAACAGCATTTGTTCCAGGACGTGCAACAGAGGAATGACGTCGTTCATCCCATAGTCCTGCCGACTCACGAATAGCGTGGCCTCCTCAAAGGGTCTGAGCAAGCGGCAGGTGTCACGCATGAGCTGCCAATGGCTGACATCTAAGTTACACAGGGGAGTACCTTTATCCGCTTGTAACATCAGGAAATCGGTGATGGCCTTTCGCTGTTCGTAAAAGCGGTCTAACATATGTAGGGTTGAATTCCACCTTGTTGCAACGTCACAGCATGAGGAGTCGGTACGGGGGCCCATGGCAGATTACGGGCCTGGCAGCAGCAATGGGAGGCCCGTAATCTGCCAGCACCCTATGACAAAATGGAACACACCAGCAGTGTGAGGAGACCTGAAAGTGGCACATGGCAGAGTGTGGCGATGGAGACAGCAGCAATGGGAGGCCGTACAGGGACCCATGAGAGACTCTGGACCTGGCAGCAGCATGAGGAGGCGGTACAGGGGCCCATGACAGATTACGGGCCTGGCAGCAGCAATGGGAGGCCCGTAATCTGCCAGCACCCTATGACAAAATGGAACCCACCAGCAGTGTGAGGAGACCTGAAAGTGGCACATGGCAGAGTGTGGCGATGGAGACAGCAGCAATGGGAGGCCGTACAGGAACCCATGAGAGACTCTGGACCTGGCAGCAGCATGAGGAGGCGGTACAGGGGCCCATGGCAGATTACGGGCCTGGCAGCAGCAATGGGAGGCCCGTAATCTGCCAGCACCCTATGACAAAATGGAACCCACCAGCAGTGTGAGGAGACCTGAAAGTGGCACATGGCAGAGTGTGGCGATGGAGACAGCAGCAATGGGAGGCTGTACAGGGACCCATGAGAGACTCTGGACCTGGCAGCAGCATGAGGAGGCGGTACAGGGGCCCATGGCAGATTACGGGCCTGGCAGCAGCAATGGGAGGCCCGTAATCTGCCAGCACCTTATGACAAAATGGAACACACCAGCAGTGTTAGGAGACCTGAAAGTGGCACATGGCAGAGTGTGGCGATGGAGACAGCAGCAATGGGAGGCCGTACAGGGACCCATGACAGATTTCGGGCCTGGCAGCAGCATGAGGAGGCGGTACAGGGGCCCATGGCAGATTACGGGCCTGGCAGCAGCAATGGGAGGCCCGTAATCTGCCAGCACCCTATGACAAAATGGAACACACCAGCAGTGTGAGGAGACCTGAAAGTTGCACATGGCAGAGTGTGGCGATGGAGACAGCAGCAATGGGAGGCCGTACAGGGACCCATGAGAGACTCTGGACCTGGCAGCAGCATGAGGAGGCGGTACGGGGGCCCATGGCAGATTACGGGCCTGGCAGCAGCAATGGGAGGCCCGTAATCTGCCAGCACCCTATGACAAAATGGAACACACCAGCAGTGTGAGGAGACCTGAAAGTGGCACATGGCAGAGTGTGGCGATGGAGACAGCAGCAATGGGAGGCCGTACAGGGACCCATGAGAGACTCTGGACCTGGCAGCAGCATGAGGAGGCGGTACAGGGGCCCATGGCAGATTAGGGGCCTGGCAGCAGCAATGGGAGGCCCGTAATCTGCCAGCACCCTATGACAAAATGGAACACACCAGCAGTGTGAGGAGACCTGAAAGTGGCACATGGCAGAGTGTGGCGATGGAGACAGCAGCAATGGGAGGCCGTACAGGGACCCATGACAGATTACGGGCCTGGCAGCAGCATGAGGAGGCGGTACAGGGGCCCATGACAGATTACGGGCCTGGCAGCAGCAATGGGAGGCCCGTAATCTGCCAGCACCCTATGACAAAATGGAACCCACCAGCAGTGTGAGGAGACCTGAAAGTGGCACATGGCAGAGTGTGGCGATGGAGACAGCAGCAATGGGAGGCCGTACAGGGACCCATGAGAGACTCTGGACCTGGCAGCAGCATGAGGAGGCGGTATGGGGGCCCATGGTAGATTATGGGCCTGGCAGCAGCAATGGGAGGCCCGTAATCTGCCAGCACCCTATGACAAAATGGAACCCACCAGCAGTGTGAGGAGAGCTGAAAGTGGCACATGGCAGAGTGTGGCGATGGAGACAGCAGCAATGGGAGGCTGTACAGGGACCCATGAGAGACTCTGGACCTGGCAGCAGCATGAGGAGGCGGTACGGGGGCCCATGGCAGATTACGGGCCTGGCAGCAGCAATGGGAGGCCCGTAATCTGCCAGCACCCTATGACAAAATGGAACCCACCAGCAGTGTGAGGAGACCTGAAAGTGGCACATGGCAGAGTGTGGCGATGGAGACAGCAGCAATGGGAGGCCGTACAGGGACCCATGAGAGACTCTGGACCTGGCAGCAGCATGAGGAGGCGGTACAGGGGCCCATGGCAGATTACGGGCCTGGCAGCAGCAATGGGAGGCCCGTAATCTGCCAGCACCCTATGACAAAATGGAACCCACCAGCAGTGTGAGGAGACCTGAAAGTGGCACATGGCAGAGTGTGGCGATGGAGACAGCAGCAATGGGAGGCCGTACAGGGACCCATGAGAGACTCTGGACCTGGCAGCAGCATGAGGAGGCGGTACAGGGGCCCATGGCAGATTACGGGCCTGGCAGCAGCAATGGGAGGCCCGTAATCTGCCAGCACCCTATGACAAAATGGAACACACCAGCAGTGTGAGGAGACCTGAAAGTGGCACATGGCAGAGTGTGGCGATGGAGACAGCAGCAATGGGAGGCCGTACAGGGACCCATGACAGATTACGGGCCTGGAAGCAGCATGAGGAGGCGGTACAGGGGCCCATGGCAGATTACGGGCCTGGCAGCAGCAATGGGAGGCCCGTAATCTGCCAGCACCCTATGACAAAATGGAACCCACCAGCAGTGTGAGGAGACTTGAAAGTGGCACATGGCAGAGTTAACATGTTTGGTGCATGATTCATGGCGGATTTAGTCAGTTGTGTCAGGAACTGGTGGTTTGAAATCCAGACTAATCCACGCCTGATTCATTTTCACAAACGTGAGTCTCTCCACACTTTGGGTGGACAGTCATGTCCTCCGCGGAGTTACAATACCTCCTGCCGCACTAAACACGCGCTCCGATGCCACGCTACTGGCATGACAGCCTTTCAAGGGCAAATTCAGCTAGTTGGGGCCAAAGGTCAAGTTTCGTTGCCCAGTAGTCAAGGGGATTGTCTACCTCGGTTGGCAGGGTGCTGTCCAAGTAGGCCCAAGCCTGTTGTTTGAGGTCCTGCTCCAGGTCCACCTGATGCTGCTGCTGCTGCGACTGGTTAGTAGTTTCCTCACTGCGCTGGTGAAGAAAGCTACTCATCATCGACTGCAGACTGAGGCAGCCGCTGCTGGTGGAGCTGCCACTGCTCCTACCACCCCACCCCTCCCCTGCTGCCATGGCAGCGGAACGCGAGCGCACAGGGCCCACAGTGTCTGAGGATGGACGTTGGCGCACAAAGGCAGAGACCAACTGACTACATAGGTGGTTTTTATAGTACGTTATTTTGGCCTCCCTCTCAGCAGGTGTGAAAAAGGCCACCATTTTTGAACGGTAGCGAGGGTCCAACAAGGTGGACAGCCAAAAGTCATCCCTCTGTCTGATGGTTATTATTCGGCTGTCGCTACGCAAGCAACCGAGCATGCTATGGGCCATTTGTGCCAAGGAATGCGAGGGACTCCCTGCCTCCAGCTCCACAGCATACTGCCACGGTGCGTCTGGGTCCTCTGTCTCCTCCTCCTCCTCTACCAGATGCTCCTGCTCCTCCACTCCTGTCCGCTGAGTGGAAAAACCACCCATTTCACTCAATAATTCCTGAGCACCAATGTCCTCCTCTACCTCCTCCTCTTCTTCCTGTCCTGCCCCCACAGGGGTCATGTGGCGTTGAGATCTGTGCGCCACATCTACCGCACCCTGACCAGCCATTGTTAACAGCATTTGTTCCAGGACGTGCAACAGAGGAATGACGTCGTTCATCCCATAGTCCTGCCGACTCACGAATAGCGTGGCCTCCTCAAAGGGCCTGAGCAAGCGGCAGGTGTCACGCATGAGCTGCCAATGGCTGACATCGAAGTTACACAGGGGAGTACCTTTATCCGCTTGTAACATCAGGAAATCGGTGATGGCCTTTCGCTGTTCGTAAAGGCGGTCTAACATATGTAGGGTTGAATTCCACCTTGTTGCAACGTCGCAGATCAGGCGATGCTGTGGAATTCCGTTCTGCCGCTGCAGCTCAATGAGGGTGTGCTTTGCGGTGTAGGAATGGCTGAAATGCATGCAAAGTTTACGTGACATTTTAAGGATGTCTTGCAGTGGGATGGTGGATTTTAGGAACCGCTTGACAACCAGATTGAACACGTGAGCCATGCATGGCGCATGGCACAACCTTCCTTGACGCAGAGCAGACACCATGTTCTTTCCGTTGTCGGTCAACATGGTTCCGATTTTCAGTTTGCGCGGAGACAGCCATCTGTCGATTTCTCTGTTCATTACACTCAGAAGTTCCTCCCCTGTGTGACTACGTTCGCCAAGGCATACCAGGTGCAGCACAGCGTGACACCGTTGCGCCCTGCACATGTGATATGCCGGTCGGGTAATGGGACTTGGCACGGGGGTGGCGGCTGAGGACACGGCGGAAGAAGAGGTGGTAGAGGCGGACATGTTTGCTGGACCAAGGACGTGCAAACATGGAGGCGTGACCTGTCCAAGTTGCTGGTGCGGCTGTGCCGGCACCACGTTCACCCAGTGGGCCGTAAATGACATGTACTGTCCCTGACCGTAGTTACAGCTCCACACGTCGGCGCTGCCGTGCACTTTGGCAGAGACCGACATGCTCAAAGACTGGCCCACCATCTCTTCTACATGTGAATGCAGGGCTGGCACTGCCTTTTTGGCGAAGAAATGCCGGCTTGGCACTCTCCACCGCGGCGCGGCACAAGCCATCATTTCTCGGAAAGGTGCTGAGTCCACCACTTGGAAAGGGAGGGACTGCAGCACCAGCAACTTAGACAGGAGGACGTTCAGCTACTGCACCGTCGGGTGGCGACGCTGCATATGCTGACGCAACGCTGTAGTCCCAACATGGGCCCCCTGGCCACGCTTGACTTTCTGGCCACATAGTCGACATACGGCTACGTTTACTTCCTCGGGCGTTTTGACGAAAAATTGCCACACCGCTGAGTAGGAAACTTTGCCCCCGCTACTCCTCACTGGCTGACTGCTACTTCCTCCGTGCACACCGGCACCACTACTGGCCGTGGTGGTAGGCTGCAGTGGAGCTGGTGCTCTACTCCGTGGCCGTTTGCCTCCACTGACACTGCTGCGACCCTGCTGCCTCCTGGGCAACCCACCGACTGTTTTGCTCGCTGCCAAACTGGCACCCTCTTCTCCTGATGATGCGGCAGCAATAGCCTGATGACGACGAGGCTGCCAAGTGCGATCAGCCTCATCATCATCAATTAGGGTCTCCGCCTCACTACTAGCCCCCTCGGCTGCGTGTGGGTCAGGAGACAGACCTGTCTCTAGACTGGCTACCGAGCCACTCTCCTCGCCAGTACTTCTTCACCTGGCTGCTGAAGAGGCGGATGTCTCCCCCCGTTCCTGACCGCCCTCTGTTAGCTCTTCCTCACTGTACAGTGGGGCTGAGCCCACAGCATGCGATACTTCGCTTGGTGAGGGAACACCAAAGGACAGGGGCAGGTAGAGGACACGTGATTTCAGTGGGCTTGCTCCCGGGCCATGCCAACTAACGGTTGTGTCTGACGTACCCACCGACCGTTGGCTGTAGGTGTCAGAGGTGACCTGGGAAGAGGAAGACGACCGAGCCAACCAATCGATGACGGCAGGGTTGTCGGTGGAGACACGACCGCTGGATGACACCGGGAGCACTGGCCTCTGGCTGCGACTAGTGCTGCCTCGACCCCTTCCTCTGCTGCCACGTCTGCTCGCTCCTAAAACATTGCCTCCTCTGCCACTCCTCTGCGTGTTGTCTGACATACTCTTTAATTCAACGATTCTGTGTCCCTGAGTAACAATTCTGTGTCCCTCAGTAACAATTCTGTGTCTGTCCCTGAGTAACAATTCTGTGTCCCTCAGTAACAATTCTGTGTCCCTCAGTAACAATTCTGTGTCTGTCCCTGAGTAACAATTCTGTGTCCCTGAGTAACAATTCTGTGTCCCTGAGTAACAATTCTGTGTCCCTCAGTAACAATTCTGTGTCCCTCAGTAACAATTCTGTGTCTGTCCCTGAGTAACGATTCTGTGTCCCTGAGTAACAATTCTGTGTCCCTCAGTAACAATTCTGTGTCCCTCAGTAACAATTCTGTGTCTGTCCCTGAGTAATGATTCTGTGTCCCTGAGTAACAATTCTGTGTCCCTGAGTAACAATTCTGTGTCCCTCAGTAACAATTCTGTGTCCCTGAGTAACAATTCTGTGTCCCTGAGTAACAATTCTGTGTCCCTCAGTAACAATTCTGTGTCCCTCAGTAACAATTCTGTGTCTGTCCCTGAGTAACAATTCTGTGTCCCTGAGTAACAATTCTGTGTCCCTCAGTAACAATTCTGTGTCCCTCAGTAACAATTCTGTGTCTGTCCCTGAGTAACAATTCTGTGTCCCTGAGTAACAATTCTGTGTCCCTCAGTAACAATTCTGTGTCCCTGAGTAACAATTCTGTGTCCCTCAGTAACAATTCTGTGTCTGTCCCTGAGTAACAATTCTGTGTCCCTCAGTAACAATTCTGTGTCCCTCAGTAACAATTCTGTGTCCCTCAGTAACAATTCTGTGTCCCTCAGTAACAATTCTGTGTCTGTCCCTGAGTAACAATTCTGTGTCTGTCCCTGAGTAACAATTCTGTGTCCCTAAGTAACGGTTCTGTGTCCCTAAGTAACGGTTCTGTGTCCCTAAGTAACGATTCTGTGGCCCTAACTCTCTCCCTGAATACAGCCAGGTCTGCCTCTGTTGAATGACTGAAGGCTAATGGAGAATTCTAAAATGGCCGCAATTTATAGCTCGACCATTACACAGTGCTGGCTGGCTGGCTGCTGATTGGCTAATGCGATCACATGTCATGAATGAATGCATTATGGGTCAGCGCGCCTTGTCTGCGCGCCTTCCCAGAGATCCCCGCTCCTTCGCCGCACATGTCGCCGCCATTTTTGGAAAAATTTCGATTCGCGCATCCGAAGTCTGCTAATTTTCGGATTCGGCGCGAATCGAAATTTTCCTAATATTCGAAACGAATTCCACTTCGCCTACTTCGATTCGCTCATCTCTAGTATTAACTCATCCTCCAGTTATGGGTTACCCTGATTATTCCAAACCCTTTGTTCTTCACTGTGATGCCTCACAAGAAGGACTAGGAGCCGTATTATACCAAGAGCAAGAGGAGACACTAAAAGTGATTGCTTATGGGTCTAGAACTCTCACACCTGCTGAGAAAAACTACCACATGCATTCAGGGAAGCTCGAGTTTCTAGCAATGAAGTGGGCAATATGTGATAGATTCCGAGATTACCTATATTACTGTCCATCATTTGTTGTATATACTGACAACAATCCACTAACCTATGTTCTCACTACAGCAAAATTGAATGCAACAGGACATCGATGGGTTGCAGAACTAGCTGACTTCAACTTCACTATTAAATATCGTCCTGGGAGAAGGAATGCTGATGTAGATGTACTTTCTCGTATGCCATTGAGTCCTGAACAATATATGCAACAATGTTCACAAGCAGTAGACCCCAAAGTCATCACTTGCATAACCCAAGCAATTCAGGCACATCAAAAAGAAAGGATATCTTGGCTATGGCCAATGACGATTGCCAATACAACCGATGCAGCACCAAAGAAGGTAACTCAAATACCAAAAGAGACAATAAGAACCGCACAGAAGGAAGACTCTGTGATTGGAAAAGTATGGAAGTGCAAAAGTCAAAACAAGTTTCCATCCAAACAGGAACGACAAGGTGAACCTGTTGATCTTTTCATACTTATGAAACAATGGACCAAACTCTACCTCGACGACAATAAAATTTTGAGACGGAAAACATCATCTGGTTCTCATCTAGTGTTGCCCAAGTTGTACCATCACTTAGTATGGAAAGAGTTACATGAAGAGATGGGACACTTAGGAGTAGAAAGGACTGTAAATTTAATCAGAGAAAGATTCTTTTGGCCACATATGCAAAGGGACACTGAGCATTATATCACACGTCAATGTACATGTCTGAAAGACAAACGGCCAAATAAGCTTGTTCGGGCCCCATTGAACAATATTGTGACAACTTATCCTTTTGAGATGGTCTCCATTGACTTTCTTCATCTCGAGAAATGTAAAGGTGGATATGAGTATATCTTAGTGGTAATAGATCATTTTACAAGATTTGCTCAGGCATATGCAACCAAGAACAAGTCTGCAAAAACTGTTGCTGACAAAATATTCAATGATTTTGTCTTGAAATTCGGATTTCCTACCAGAATTCACCATGATATGGGTAGAGAGTTTGAAAATCACTTGTTTTTGACATTAGGGAAGCACTGCCACATCCAAAATTCTCACACAACGCCATATCACCCAGAAGGTAATGGGCAAGTTGAAAGATTTAATCGTACCCTGCTATCAATGCTTCGTACCCTGTCACCAGATTCCAAAAAGGACTGGAAAAATTCACTAGCAAAGGTAGTCCATGCATATAATTGTACTCGAAGTGAAGCTACAGGACAATCTCCATTCTTTCTACTGTTTGGAAGGTCTCCAAGATTACCCATTGATAGTATGTTTGACACTCCAGTAACTAAAAAATACAAGACCTACTCTGAGTATGTGAACATATGGACAGATAGAATGTCTGAGGCCTATAATGTTGCTTCAAAAATAGCTACTCAAGCTGCACAGAGAGGAAAAGAACACTGTGACAAGAAAATTCATGGAGCTGAACTTCTACCAGGTAGCAAAGTTCTAGTCAGAAATCTTACCAAAAGAGGAGGTCCAGGAAAATTGAGATCATTTTGGGAAGATACCATACATGTTGTTCTTAAAAAGAAGTGTGCAGACAGTCCAGTGTATGAAATCAAACCAGAAACTGGAAAAGGCCGCACAAGGATTTTACATCGCAACTTACTATTGCCATGTGATTATCTACCTAGTGACCAAGGTCAACAGATACCCAAAAGAACCAGTGCAAGGAAGCAAGTGAAGGATCGAAATACAACTCAACAACCTACACAGATATCTGAGGGAGAATCAGAAAATGAATCAGATCACGAACAAAGACACTGGAGATCTTTCATCCCAGTCACCCAGCATTACCACTCAGAGGAAAGTACAGAGCTAAATCCAGAAGCTATTGAGTTCTACCAACGTCAGCTGGAAGTAAGTGAGTATGATTTACAAGGAGTCAGAGAGACTGAGCCTATAGATCAAATTGAACAAACTGAGTATGCATTTGGAGGTATAGAAGAAGAATGCCCAGCAACAGAGAACACAGAACAACTTGTTGAAAGTGATGTAGAGGAGAATGAGGACCTTTCAGAATCACTTCCTCAATGTAGAATACAACCCTACAGGAACAGGAGACAACCAAAGATTTTGACATATGACACTTTAGGTCAACCCAGTAGTGTTACCAGAGTTTCATCTACACAGGTCATAGACAGTATTCCTACATTACCTGTTGACTCTAGCTGGTATTTCAGTTCAGAATGTTTTGCTGAAGACTATAGAAGTTGGTAGAAGTGATTATGTTTATTGATCCATTGTTTACTATTTGGGACACTATACCAAAGTTAATTACCAAAACCAGAATAATTATATGTTACTTTTCTGTTGGTTCAAGTAAGGAAAAATGTAATTGCATTTGTACTGCAGATATTGTAGGTCAGGCAGAAACAGTTTTAGGTGAGGGAACTCGATGTTACAAAGAGACAAAGTCGGCCGATAAAAGTACAGAGCAGTTGATGGCAACGTTGTGCTGCATTGTTGATGTACAATGGGTATTCCGCCATTATGATAAAAAGGTATAAAAGTAATAAAATGTTTCCTAGTTTCTCATCACCTTTGTCTAAACTTAGTAACCTATACAAATATGTATAGAAAGGGGTTTTACTAAATAGTTGGTTACACGCAACTATATCTTGCCAGGTACTATAGCGCTGTGGGCCTGGTGGGAAGCTGTGATGTAATAGGGAGTAGATGTCACAGGGAGGATGTTTCCTCAAGTAACTTGGTTACTACTTACCATTGGCTTCCTATGGTTACTACTAGACAAGTAAAAGAATGTTTTCTTAAAAAAATTCTGCGTATGTCAGGGATGACATTACAATTTGTGGGGGAGAGTGTAAGAGGTGTAGAAAATAGGCAGCCCCATAGAATTTAAATCCAAAGCCTAATACCTAATATAACAGTAATCTGTCAATAGATGATACTAGTGATTGTATTTTTATTGCATCATCACAAGAGGGCAGAACTACTTCCTGTGATAATAGGAAGACACAGAAGTGGGAACTAAAAGTCTAACACTTTGTTTCCTATAGGATTACAGTGATTACAGTGCACATATCCAGTCACATGTAATTCAGGGTTTTCTGTGTTTGTTACAGGTAAGCAGGAGGCTGTTTAACATGATAAATAGGACAAAATGACTTAACATGCCCTGGTGGTTAGTAAATGTCGCTGTTACTATGATGCAATCAGATTACTTGTAGCATAAATGTGAATATATATTGCAGCTATGTGATTTGGCGCTAAGATACAGGGAATGTGATTTCTCTATTGTAATACGCTATTGTTATGCAGAATAGGTCACTAGCATATCTGCAGAGGTCTAGATATTCAGTATTGCAATAAAGATGTTTATTAATGTATAGGAAAATACTTATTAATGTATATGGAAATATTTAGTAATGTATAGAGGACAGTGATTACAGTGAACATATCCAGTCACATGTAATTAAGGGTTTTCTGTGTTTGTTACAGCCATTCCTAATAAAACACTTCTGGTTTCACCCGACCCATCCTTCGCACAGTTGAATTATTTACCGTATGTGCAACATATGGCTACAAACTGGTAAAGCATGGTAAGGAAAGGAAGTCCTAAAAGTCTTCAGAGGTTGTTTGTAGCAAAGAAAAAAACACAGTTGAGAACTCAAAAAGCAGAAGCACCCATAGTAATGTGTAACCGCTTAGGAGAGCCCACACCGAGGAATGCACAGAACCCGCGAAGCATAGAATTCTTGTGTAACACCATAAACCGAGGAAGTGGAATATTTTAGCCACAAAATGCTTCTTTGGTGTAATAATAAAGTAACATGATGTTTGTTACAATTACAAAGACTTTGACCTCTTCCTATGCATATGACCTCTTCCTTGCATATGTACTATAGCACCCCTCTGACAGAATAGCTCCTCCAGAGACAGGAGCAGGCTAGCATTTCACCCCAGGGCTAAAATGGGGGAACTGAGAAAGGATATTGGGGGCTGTTACGGAGCTGGCCCTTCCCCCCCATCCTCTAGGCTTGCTGCCTGACACCCCCCCCACCCCTCAGCTGCCCCTCACTCTTCTGCCATGTCCATGCTGGGACTTCTAGTCCTCCATGTCCCTGACACAGGCAGCCCTCAGCAGCCCCTCACTCCCCTGTCCCTGGCAGTCTTGCCCCCTGCTGAGGAAATCCACAAACAGGCCCCCACCCCCCTCCCTTCCCCCCTCATGCACATCTTCCCGGGGCTCCATGCCGGACAGGGACAAAGGCCGTGTTCCCTGGGCGGGTCCAGAGACCTGGGAGACAGGGCCCATTGCCATGGTAACCCGACAGGAAGTCTCGGGTTACCACTGCAGCAGCATGGCGCCCAGCTCTGTACTTAAGAGAGAGCAGGGCAAACCCCCTTCTGTTCTCCTGGCTGTGTGGGTGAGAGAAGACTGTGCTGAGTGCCAGTTTCTCTCAGACAACCATCCCCCGGACCCCTTCTCCTCTCCTTGGCTGACCTGACTGCCCGTCTGCAGCTGGATCCCTCTCCTGTGTGGGGTGAACTCTCTGCTGCCTGGAATCCCTTCCCTGCCTGGACTTAACCTCTTGTTCCCTGTGAGCCTTTGGGCTGGACATCTTCCCTGGCTGGACTTACCTCTTGTTCCCTGTGAGCCTGCGGGCTGGACACCTTCCCCACCTGGATTTAACTCTTTATTGCCCGTGAGCCAAATGGACTTAACCCTTCCCTGCCTAGAGCTGCCTCTGTGAATTGACCCTGTGCTGCCGGTGTGGACTGTAGTCCTCTGTGTCCGGCTCCCCGCATCCAGTAAGTGGACTAACCCCATGCTGCCCAAAAGACTGAGCCCAATTCTCCCCAGGAACCCAAAGTCCCACAAATACACCCGCCCTTGCCTTATTGAACCCTGTGGATTACCATACCCCTGATGTTCCATATTGCCTTCCAGAGAACTTTGCTGCGTTTCTGTGTCTGGTGTGGATCTGTGGACTAAAGGAACTGTTGTCTGTGCCCCAAAAACCTCCCCAGTAAACGCCTGCACATCGGGTTCCGTGCAATCTGTCTCTGTGTGCTCTCTGGTTCTCTTGACAGGGGCCAATCACTTTTGTCTTTGCAGAATAAAGGTGAGGGTTAGGGGTCCCAGATACTGTAGCAGATCACTTACAGACTCTCCAGATTCAGATCAATGTCCAGCTTCACAGTGTCAGAACCTTTCAGCCAACCCGGCAACATGTTCCCAATTTTCAGTGCTGTCACTGGCACCTTGCTCTCTCTTCTCGATTACTCCCAAGCACAGACCCTTGCCGTATTACCAGTGCCCAGTTGTCACCACCCTGCACCTGACACCCCGCATGCAGACCACATAGCCTCCATGCTGGGCACCAAGGATGCCCCCCCAGCCGAGCTGCCATCCTGTTCTCCTGGCTGAGAGCTGGGCACACAGCTCCTTGAGCATGGCTGGAGTGGAAGGGGCAGGGTTTGATGTCAGGGCAACCCCAACGCCTCAGGTTGCCTGGACACAGGCGCCCACCCCAACTCCACTGATAAATACCGGAGTGGGGCCTCCACTCAAGTAGTCTCCCTGCTTGCTCTGTCCATTACTCTGCTGCTGCGCTGTGCGAGGTCCTGTGCTGTGGCCAGACCCCTCCAGGCCCCCTTTCCAGGACCCCATGGATTGCAGTAGACCCCCACCTGACCTGCCTCCGCCGCAGATGTCTGTGACAAACATTGTATTTTTCAGATCACATTTAAGTAAACACAAAACTCATATGAACTCTATGTAAAATTAAACCCCAAAAACATGGCCGTGCCCAGCATACCTTCAACAAAATGGCGCCCATACACACTATATAAGGGAAGCAGATTAGGTGACAGTTACACATCATCCCCCAGACGAAGCTACGCAGTCCCTGTGGCGCAACGCGTTGGGGTGGGCAGTGACATCACCGCACATCTGATACGGCGAGTACTGACGGCGTGGGGTACATACCCTCTGGCCAGACCTTCACCGCAGGCAGCGGTTGTTTGCTATACAAAAAGCGCTATTGATGTTTTTAACATGTGAGTGTAATGTGAAAGTGAATTAAAATCTGAATTTGTCTCTGGGATAAGGCACCATATATTCTTTTCTCTTTGCATGCATTTGGCTGTTACAACAAGGAGTGGATCAAAGGAGGGATCATCCCTCACAGGCATACAAGCTACTTGCAAGGCTGCAGCATTGAAGCACATATTAGAAGGAGAGAGTGGATCAAAGGAGGGATCATCCCTCACAGACACACAGGCTAATTATAAAGCTGCAGGATTGAAGCAAACCATATGGTGGAAGGAGAGTATGATTTGATTTGATTTGACTTGAACACTATAGTACTTTCTTTTTGCACTTGGGACTTTTTATTTATACCTTTTGGATTTTTTGGACTTTATATATTATTTTTATCATGAATTATTATTTGATTTATTAATTGGCACATATATAGGAGTATTTACAATTTTTTAAAGGTATCATCAATTGTTGATTTATTTATATTATTTTTCAAGCACTGAGCACTTTTTTAATTAGTATTAGAGCGCGGTAATTATTGAATTAACTGATATCAAATGCATGCCTGTAGAGAGTGTGCAAAATAACCAGCGATCTAGAAAAATATATATTCTCCTCTGTTAGTATACCCTGGTGGCTCACAAGTAAACACACTATAACTGCCTCCTCTACCAGCTGCTCTCTCCACCCTGATGCTCTCTGCTGCTGGCTGGTAAAGACTTAACCCCGCTGTGCCAGAGTCCTACTCTTCCTTGCTGTGTGCCCTGCCCTGTGTGCTGGACCTAACCCCTCCCGTGCCAAACTCTGCTCTACCCAGCTCCCTGCCCTGGGTGCTGAATTTAACCCATGCTGTGCCAAACCCTGCTGTGCTCAGATGGCTACACCGGGTGCTGGGCTCAACCTGTGTTGTGCCGTACTGTTGCCCTGAGGACTGTTCCCCTTCTTGCTGTGCCGTACTTCTATTCCACAGAGGGTTACCCTTGCTGTGCCATTCTGCTGTCCAGAGGAACACATCCCCTCACCGTACCTTATCACTGCCCTTTGGACTATCCCTCTCTCACTGTGTCCTCTTACCCCCTTGGATTATTATTTCCGCTTCCTTGGAGGCTTCCTGGTTCGTTACAAATGTGACCTCCAAGTGAGTCACCAGGACCTTCTGAGAGACCAGCCTTCTTCTTGGCCCTCTCCAGCAAGGGGTCTCTTCCGTGGCACAGCTTCCTCCAAACCAAGCAGGACAGATTCAGGGCCACTTTAGCACATGGTTGGCCCCAAACCAGACAATTGGGCCTAATAACAGGGCTCCATCAAGCAGCACCTCCTCAGGCAGGGAAAGAGAGCAAGCACCTGGCCTGTCCCAGATTCATATCCTTCTCTGGCATGCCCCAGTGACCCAAACCTCCTACTGGATTGGCTGAAGGAAATATAAATATTCATAACTTAGTTTTGTTTGTGAAATCTCATACAGTACTATGGCCATTGATACCAGTGACATCTACCCATGACAGTGATGTAGCACTACCCTCTTGCAAGTCACTTAAGATTTGGTTCCCCTATAGTCCTGCACAGCCAGGCAACACACATTTCTTTCCAGATTTGCACAAGTAGTCAGAAGGGTTTTCTCTTCTCTTCTTGAAGAGCTAGCCAGCCTTCCCTTGTGTACCTCCTCAGACCCAAGATGAAATCTCCTCTTCACCCAGCTGCCTGCGGGAATTCCTGGCCAAGAGGTCCCAGAAGCTGCCACCTTAAATGAAAGCAGTTCCAGATGGGGGCTAGTCAGGTTTCTCGCCTAAATGCTCATTCTCCTTATCTGGCCCAGGGGTTGTGAGGTTACTCACTCGGGATTTCCTGCAAGCTTGTGGGTTGGCAGCTGCCTTCAGGCCTTACATTGAGCTGGCTCCTTCCCTGCTTCCCAGGCTGTCCTCTCTCAGGGGACAATGAGGCTGAGAGATCCTCCC
This sequence comes from Staurois parvus, assembly GCF_062004578.1. Lineage (NCBI taxonomy): Eukaryota > Metazoa > Chordata > Amphibia > Anura > Ranidae > Staurois > Staurois parvus. The sequence goes on from NW_028318795.1 coordinate 402,208, forward strand.
TTCCAGCTCCTCTACTTGTAGGTAGGCCCCTCTCCCAGGCTCCACACTTAATCCTGCTCAGTCCATCTTCCATCCAAACTCTCCTGCTGCTGAGCAGGCTCAGTCACTCATAAGGGCTGTCCTGACACCATGCCAAGCCTCCTGTTTGGGGATTGGTCAGGATCCCCTAAGAGTGCAGACCAGCTCCTCCTCACCCCTGCCCACTGAATTCTAGAGACTTCTCCAAGGCCTTAGATCAGGGGGAAGTTCCAGAGAGCTGATCTGCAGAGACTCCCAGCCCTGACCAAAATTTGACCCCCATCTGACTATTCCACCAGGCTGCTAACTAAAATAATCAACTAGCTCCCCGTAGTTTTCTAGAAGGGTGCTACAGTGAGAACCAAGCAAACTTAAACCTAGGGAGAAACCAGGTGAAAAACTACACAATCAGTCTGAGCTAATGGCAACCCAGCCAAAAACTAAACTGACGTGGTAGCCCCTGCTTAGGACAAGGGGGGGGGGGCTACACACACCACAGTTGTTCAAGCACGCAATGTATATTTTTAGTTGCTAGAAACAAGTTTACCACCCCCTGATGTCCCCCATGAGGACCTTCAACCAGATTTCTGGAGGCATCAAGAATGACCTCTCTTGGTCACCTCCATCCTTCGTGGAGACATGTATTCTCCACATGCACACTTGGAAGGTTGTGTCTACTGTACTGCTTGGTTATTCGCCACCTCGCCAAATAATTTACTCCATTTCATCGTCCTAAACATAATTTACAGCAAACAATGGCGTCTGCTTACTGCACTATAAGGACTGTCCTGTCCCTTCTCTTATCTTTCCTTTGTCTGGTGGAGCTCTCTTGTTCCTGCACACCTTTGAGGACCACAACACCCCAACCACGATGTCATGGAAGGAACAGGTTTGTCGAGTTGGAGCCATATGCATAGCCTTCCCAGATGCCGCAAGACCCAGAATAATGCCTTGTTACCAACATAGAGGGGGATTTACTAATACCGGAGCAGCCGTGCACGGCAGCCAATCAGCTTCTACCTGCAGCTTGTTCATTTAAGCTTTTGCAACAAAAGTTGGAAGCTGATTGGTTTCTCTGAAGAGCTGCACCAGATTGTGCACCCTCCAGTTTTAGGAAATACCCCCCCATAGGAAGAAGAGTCATACTGACTGCCGTGTTAGCGTGCCCAGGACTGCACACACAATCCGACACCACAGACACCCACATACACACCACAATCTGCTCCTCTCCAAGCACACTTACCGAGACTTCGTACAGATTGTGTCCTCCCTATTGTGGGAGGGGCAGAGACGCAAACTATAGGGGGAAATCTCCCCATTGTGTGAGGAGCAGAGACAACTACTGCGGGAAAATCTCCCAAATGTGGGGGGGGCAGAGACACTAACTACTTCAGGAAATCTCCCCATTGTGGGAGGGGCAGAGACACAAACTACTGAGGGAAATCTCCCCATTGTGGGAGGGGCAGAGGCGCAAACTAGTTCAGGGAGATCTCCCTATTATGGGAGGGGCAGAGACACAAACTAGTTCAGGGAGATCTCCCCATTGTGGGAGGGGCAGACACAAACTAGTTCAGGGAGATCTCCCTATTGTGGGAGGGGCAGAGACACAAACTGTTGGGGATAATCTCCCCATTGTGGGAGGGGCAGAGACACAAACTACTTCAAGAAAACTCCCCATTGTGGGAGGGGCAGAGACACAAACTACTTCAAGAAAACTCCCCATTGTGGGAGGGGCAGAGACACAAACTACTGCAGAGAAATCTCCCCATTGTCGGAGGGGCAGAGACACCAACTACTGGGGGGAATCTCCCCATTGTGGGAGGGGCAGAGACACAAACTACTTGCCCCACTGTGGGAGGGGCAGGTCAAAAACCCATGTGTCATTTCATATGGAGGAAGGATTGTATTCCTGGAAGGAAGCAGTAGGTGACCCCGGATGACTCCTGTACAAAGGTGGGACCAGCAGATGAAGGCGTTGTCAGGTGGAGTACTGTGATCTCGGTAATAAATACCTGGAAGTGTTAACATTCACCCATTACTTCACAGGAATGATGTAGCAGATAACAGGTTCACTCTAAACCCACACGTTTCACCCAACTTTATTATATTCATTTTATTGTAGCTAATGCAAGAACTTCACCAGAAATTAAATGATCAAAACCGTATTATGAACTCGCAGTTGTGACTCCGTGTCCAGCTGGAAGAACTCCCGTATACCAGGATGGGTATATACTTTGGGTCAGCAGGTCATTTAGTAAAGGTGATGAGATACTCGGGATAGGCCTGGATGTCGTGGAATATCACATACATTACAGGTTTCGTTGGATTATCTGTGACGCTGTCATACAGGTCGGTGGGGTTTGCAGGATTCTTAGGAGGGGGGGCAACCATCCCCTGTTTTTCGACACATGATACCCCTGTGACCACACGGCTCAGGTACATGTACTTGCATCCGCTCTTGTCCGGACGGGAGTATATGTCCTGGGAAGAATAATTGGCATCCACTGCAAAGTACGTTCCGTTTCCATAACAAGCCGCTGGTCAGGGAAACAAAAAGAGTTATTTTCTCTAAGATGCAGAACTTTTCACTATTATGTAAAATGGTGACATCACATGTGCTTCACATACAATGTTGTACCAGCCCCCACCCCTCTTAGATTGTAAGCTCCCAGGATCAGAGTCCTCCTAACTCTCTTGTATTGAACTGTATTGTTGCTGTATAGACTCCCTTTATATTGTTAAGCGCTGAGCAAACTGTTGGTGCCATAAATTCTGTATAATAATAATATCAGGGCTTTTTTTTCTCAGAGAATAGGTGCAGAAATTCCTCCTTCTTAGTCACTTCTTGTCTCCACCCCCCCCCCCACCTCCAAGCACCATCCCTTGGTTCCACCCCCCTGGCCACCTCCAAGCACCATCCCTTGGTTCCACCCCCTAGCCACCTCCGAGCACCGTCCCTTGGTTCCACCCCTACCCACCTCTGAGCACCATCCCTTGGTTCCACCCGCTAGCCACCTCTGAGCACCATCCCTTGGTTACACTCCCTACCCACTTCTGAGCACTGTCCCTTGGTTCCACCCCCTACCCACCTCTGAGAACCATCCCTTGGTTCCACCCCTGACCCACCTCTGAGCAAAGTCCCTTGGTTCCACCCCCGACCCACCTCTGAGCAAAGTCCCTTAATTCCATCCCCAACCCACCTCTGAGCAATGTCCTTTGGTTCCACCCTCTACCCACCAATGAGCACCATTCTTAGGTTCTATCCCCTACCCACCTCTGAGCACCATCCCTTAGTTCCACCCCCTACCCACCTTTGAGAACCATCCCTTGGTTCCTTCGCTTACCCACCACCGAGCACCGTCCTTTGGTTCCACCCCCTACCCACCTCTGAGCACTGTCCCTTGGTTCTATCCACTACCCACCTCTGAGAAATGTCCCTTGATTCCATTCCCTACCCACTTCTAGGTGTTGTCCCTTGGTTCCACCCTCAACCACCTCTGAGCAACGTCCCTTGGTTACACTTCCTACCCACCTCTGAGCCCCATCCCTTGGTTCCATCCCCAACCCACCTCTGAGTACTGTCCCTTAGTTCCACCCCCTACCCACCTCTGAGCACCATCCCTTTGTTCCACCCCCTACCCACATCTGAGCACCGTCCCTTGGTTCCATCCCATACCCAGCTCTGAGCTTCGTCCCTTGGTTCCACCGACTACCCACATCCCAGTACTGTGCCTTTTAGTGGGAAGTGGGAGGAATTATGCCCCATAATTGGTGTCAGTGGGTGGAATTATGCCCCATAATTGGTGTCAGTGGGCGGAATTATGCCCCATCGTTGGTGTCAGTGGGAGGAGTTATGCCCCATCATTGGTGTCAGTGGGAGGAGTTTTGCCCCATTGTTGGTATCAGTAGCAAGAGTGAAGCCTCAAGGGCTGGATAAAGACAAGCCAAGGGCTGCAGCTTGGAGACCACTGCTCTACATGGTCACAGAGGCCCCTGCCAGAGGTACCATCAGATGTGGTCACTCACCATTCTTTCCAGCGTAGCTCCTGTTAAATCCATTGTTGTTCACACTGCTCACAGTATTGGGGTCCAAGCCATGGAAGAGCTGCTTCTCGTTAGTGGTGGAGCCATTCTTGTCATCGATACTTTGCTTCTTTATCTGGTAGTTTATCCACAGGTAGCGGTTCTGGACCCTCTCGATCTGCTCAGACACAAACGTCATCACGGGCCAAAAGGATTGTAAACAAAAATTTATGAGATCTTATCACTGAATAGAAGAAATATTCACTAAACGGAACCAAAAATGTCTCAAAACATTACGAGTCCCACAAAAATTGTCCAATCATTCAGTCCCCCCCCCCCTTCATAATGTACAGTGTACCCCCAAACCCTTTTTACATCATCCATCTCCAATGGCTACTTGAAAAACATCAAAAAGATTGATTACCTTTATAATTCGCATTTGGCAAGATTTCCTGAATTGTGTCTCTACATCTGTGTACTCCGGACTCCCAGCACCTAACGGGACCACCTTCACATTGTTGGTCTTCATTGGAGCCCAGTGTGAGGGGACGTCTAATTTTCCTGCAATGGAAACACTCAGCAGTGATATCTGTCATCTGCTTACAGACGCTCGTTGTATAATAATGTCCATTGTGTGCCCTATACTATATACTACAAGTCGCCTGATGGTTGCCAGAGGGTGAGGCTACAACTCTAGTTCATTCATTCCAGGCCTGGACTGGCCATACGGCACATGAGGCGCTTGCCCAGTGGGCTGGGGCCACCTGGATAGGAGGGGCAGCGGGCGGCATATAGAGGAACCAATCTGCCCGTTTCTCTTCTGCAGCTGCTGAATATCGGCTTCTCCTCCTCTCCCTCCTGCAGGCATCAGGAGAGAACAGGGAAATGAGATTGAGGACACAGTCCTCAATCTCCTTCTCTGAAGCCTCAGCAGTACAGAATGAATGGACAGGAAGAGCTCTATACAGAGGCTTCAACCTTCATTCACAAACTGAAGCATAGCAAACGCAGTTTATGAATGAACACAATTTACTATGATTCAGTTATGAATGGACACAGTCAATGATGTAAATGATACATTTACTGGCCCCTTCCCCGCTTTTCATCCTGACAGATACCCCACAGCAGCCGGCTGGAGAGGAGAGCGGGGAACCCAGCAATTTTATTTTTTAATTATTATATTTTTTTTATTTGTTTTTTTACAATTTTTTTTAGGAGTCCCTGTTGGGGGGGGGGGGGGGCTTTGGGGAGATATCAGGGGTCTAAGCAGACTCCTGACATCTCACCTTCAAAACAAAGAAATGAGATTGAGGACGCAGTCCTCAATCCCCCTTCTGAAGTCTCAGCAGCAGAGAATGAATGGATAGGAGGAGCTCTCTACAGAGGTTTCCCCTTCATTCACAAACATAGGCATAGTAAACGCAGTTTATGAATGAACACAATTTACTATGCTTCAGTTATGAATGGACAGAGTCAGTGATCGGTACCTATCACTGACTGTCCATTCAGATAGGGAAGGGGCCGGTAAATGATACATTTACCGGCCCCTTCCCCGCTTTTCATCCTGACAGATCCCCCACAGCAGCCGGCTGGAGAGGGGAGCAGGGAACCCAGCAATGCTGTGAGGGATGAAAGGGAGGCTGGCTGCCGGGGGAGTACATAGGAGCCGGGGCAGCAGGAGGTGAATAGGAGGGGCGGTGGGCATGGCATGCAGAGGAACCGATCCCTGCATTTTTCTCCTGCAGCTGCTGAATGCCTGCAGGAGGGAGAGGAGGAGAAGCTGGCATTCAGTAGCTGCAGGAGAGAAATGGAGTGATCGGTTCCTCTACATTCCATGCCCACCGCCCCTCCTATTCACCTCCTGCTGCCCCGGCTCCTATGTACTCCCCCAGTAGCCGGCCCCTCTCTCATCCCCCGCAGCATTGCTGGGTTACCCGCTACCTTCTCCAGCCAGCTGCTGTGGGGGATCTGTCAGGATGAAGAGCGGGGAAGGGGCCAGTAAATGTTTCATGATAGGCACCAATCACTGACTCAGTCCATTCATAACTGAAGCATAGTAAATTGTGTTCATTCATAAACTGCTTTTACTAGGCTTCAGTTTGTGAATGAAGGGGAAGCCTCTGTACAGAGCTCTTCCTATGTATTCATTATCTGCTGCTGAGGCTTCAGAGATAGATAGATAGACAGATAGATAGATAATAGATAGATAGATAGATAGATAGATAGATAGATAGATAGATAGATAGATAGATAGATAATAGATAGATAGATAGATAATAGATAGATAATAGATAGATAGATAGATAGATAGATAGATAGATAGATAGATAGATAGATAGATAGATAGACAGATAGATAATAGATAGATAGATAGATAATAGATAGATAGATAATAGATAGATAGATAGATAGATAGATAATAGATAGATAGATAGATAGATAGATAGATAGATAGATAGATAGATAGATAGATAGATAATAGATAGATAGATAGATAATAGATAGATAATAGATAGATAGATAGATAGATAGATAGATAGATAGATAGATAGATAGATAGATAGACAGATAGATAATAGATAGATAGATAGATAGATAGATAGATAGATAGATAGATAGATAGATAATAGATAGATAGATAGATAATAGATAGATAATAGATAGATAATAGATAGATAGATAATAGATAGATAGATAGACAGATAGATAATAGATAGATAGATAGATAGATAGATAGATAGATAGATAATAGATAGATAGATAATAGATAGATAGATAATAGAGAGATAAATAGATAGATAGATAGATAATAGATAGATAGATAGATAGATAGATAATAGATAGATAATAGATAGATAGATAGATAGATAATAGATAGATAATAGATAGATAGATAATAGATAGATAGATAATAGATAGATAGATAGATAGATAGATAGATAGATAGATAATAGATAGATAATAGATAGATAGATAATAGATAGATAGATAGATAGATAGATAGATAGATAGATAGATAGATAGATAGATAGATAATAGATAGATAGATAGATAGATAGATAGATAGATAGATAGATAGATAGATAATAGATAGATAATAGATAGATAGATAGATAATAGATAGATAGATAATAGATAGATAGATAGATAGATAGATAGATAGATAGATAGATAATAGATAGATAGATAGATAATAGATAGATGATAGATTATAGATAGATAGATAGATAGATAGATAGATAGATAGATAGATAGATAGATTATAGATAGATAGATAGATAGATTATAGATTGGTTTCCTTCTCTGTTTCCGTTGTGTATGTGACCAGTGACTGAGGAAGGACACAAAAGTAGAACTCAGGAGATGGTCAGTCCAGTGGGTTGCCAGTGCCTGGGGCGCTCTCCCGGGTAGGGAGGAGCTCGGATGTGTTTGGTTCGCACATGAGTCTAGGCACCAATGGCATCCCACAGCCACACGTATGGAAGGGGCATTCTGCAGGCCATGGATTTCCACCACTGCCTAGGATTGGCTGTCAGTTTTGACAACTTAGCAGCACCCATAATGGCATAGCGTGGGTTGGCAGCGCCTTGGGCAAGGCAAGTATTGCGCCCCCTAACTCAAGGCCGCAATATTTTTACCTGTGTGGCCCTGCCCATGCTACACCACTGAGTCCAACTAAGGAGCCACAGTCATTACTAAATACCATGAAAAGATGATAGTAATTGAAACAAACCCTCAGGATCTTGTCCTTTAGGTGGATTGGCCGCCCAGCTCTCAAGATTTTCCAGCCATGTAATGCCCCATATCTGATATAAAATGTTATTTACCGTGTTTAGAATTGTGTCGAATCTTCAAAGTTTTCCCTCCGGGATCGCTTGCACTTAGCCGTTCTACAATCACTGTGTATGGTGCCCCGTTAATATCGATACGTATACTTTGTCTGTCCTCGGTCTTGGCCTTCTCCAGCTCCATGTTTGTCATTTTGTCGAATGGAACAAACTTGGTTCCATTGAGGTATCCCCATTCCACCAGATTACTGCACAGCTCCGCCTCCCGCTCTCTCGTCTTCTTATCTCGCACACTCTTTACCATGTCTTGGATTTTACTGCTGACCTCCAGGACATCCCTGGACAGGCCCAGCACTTTGACCGTGTAATTGGGGACATCAATAATCAGACTAACTTGGTAGGTCTTCTGAAGCTGGAATAAGGCCTCACGTTCCTTGTCATTGAACTCCTGGATCCAGTCATCTGTGATGATGTTCTCATGCTGCTCCTTCATTATCAGATCATGGAGCCAGACTTTTGTCTTCTTCACGGCACCCCGACTTTCCGCGCACAGCTGGAAAATAGCCGGCTCGATTTTTTCTCTTAATTCAAAAACCTTGGGATCCTCCGAGTCTCCGGTGTTCCACCCCATGAAGTTCAATACAGCTGTGTAGGAGAAAAGAGGATACACAGTCTGTGCAGTCTGGATGAGAGCCCCCCTAACTGCTCCCCCCTCATACGTCAACCACCTTTGCTATACACGTCTTCCATTCTGCCGAGGTCCAAGCCACTGTGCACCGGCAACTTCCCCCAAACCCAGGGATAAAATACCAACACTGAGCCAGTGGAAATATCTCCCTATGTCTTCCCGACCTATGACAATACAGATCCCATGGCTAAGCACAGGGGCCACATGGGAATCATATCTGATATTTGTCATTTTGAATCTTTCTGCTGGTGCTACGAATGTATACATAGCCATTATCTTGCTAATTTCTGCCCCAACATCCAGTGTTATATAAAACCAATGGCCATGACTCCATACTCATACTCCTTGACCTTTCCGCTGCCTTTGACACAGTCGACCACCCGCTCCTCCTCAGTAAACTCCACTCCATCGTCCTCCGTGACTCTGCTCTCTCCTGGTTCTCCTCTTACCTTTCTCAGCGCACTTTCAGTGTCACATACAACTCCTCCTCCTCCGCTCCTCTTCCTCTTTCTGTTGGGGTCCCCCCAAGGTTCTGTCCTTGGGCCCCTCCTTTTCTCTCTCTATACCTCCTCCCTTGGCCAACTGATAACCTCCTATGGCTTCCAATACCACCTCTATGCTGATGACACCCAGATCTATGTCTCCACTCCCCAGCTCACCCCCTCCATCTCCTCACGTATCACAAATCTACTAAACGACATAACAGCATGGATGTCACATCACTACCGCAAACTCAATCTTTCAAAAACTGAGCTGTAATATTACCTCCCCCCTGATCCCCCATTCACGACTTTACCATCAAGATCACCAGCACAACCATTGGTCCTTCCCCTCATGCCAGGGTGCAAGGCGTAATCCTAGACTCTGACCTCTCCTATGGGCCCCACATCCCATCACTGGCTAAATCCTGCTGCCTCAACCCCCGGAACATTTCCAAAATCCACCCCTTCCTGACCAATGACACCACAAAACAACTTATCCATGCCTTGGTTATATCCCGCCTCCATTACTGCAACTCCCTCCTCACTGGTCTACCATTACACAGGCCACGCCCCCTTCAGTCTATTATGAATGCTGCTGCTAGACTCATCTACCTTACCAACCGATCAGCGACTGCTGCCCCTCTCTGCCAATCCCTCCACTGGCCTCCACTCAGTGTCCTCCACCCCTCCCTGCCAATCCCTCCACTGGCCTCCATTCAGTGTCCTCCACCCCTCTCTGCCAATCCCTCCACTGGCTTCCACTCAGTGTCCACCACCCCTCTCTGCCAATCCCTCCACTGACCTCCATCCCTCTCTGCCAATCCCTCCACTGACCTCCATCCCTCTCTGCCAATCCCTCCACTGACCTCCACCCCTCTCTGCCAATCCCTCCACTGGCTTTCTTTCAGTGTCCTCCACCCCTCTCTGCCAATCCCTCCACTAGCCGCTGCTCAGTGTCCACCACCCCTCTCTGCCAATCCCTCCACTGACCTCCATCCCTCTCTGCCAATCCCTCCACTGGCCTCCATTCAGTGTCCTCCACCCCTCTCTGCCAATCCCTCCACTGGCCTCCACTCAGTGTCCTCCACCCCTCTCTGCCAATCCGTCCACTGGCCTCCGCTCAGTGTCCTCCACCCCTCTCTGCCAATCCCTCCACTGGCCTCCACTCAGTGTCCTCCACCCCTCTCTGCCAATCCCTCCACTGGCCTCCACTCAGTGTCCTCCACCCCTCTCTGCCAATCCCTCCACTGGCCTCCACTCAGTGTCCTCCACCTCTCTCTGCCAATCCCTCCACTGGCCTCCACTAACCCAACGTATAAAATTCAAAATACTAACCACAGCTTACAAAGCCATCCACAACTCTGCCCCTAGCTACATCACCAACCTCATCCACAGATACCGCCCAAATCACCCACTCCGCTCCTCCCATGATATCCTCCTCTCTAGCTCCCTCATCACCTCCTCCCACACTCGCCTCCAGAACTTCTCCAGAGCTTCTCCCATCCTCTGGAATTCCCTACCACAGCATGTCCGGTCAGCCCCCACCCTGTCTGTCTTTAGGCGATCTTTGAAAACGCAATTCTTCAGGGTAGCCCACCCCACCTCCACCTAAGAACTGTATTTGAATCACCTCCGCCAGATCACCCCCCACAGCTATCACCTTTTGTATCACCTCCCCCTTCCTTTAGATTGTAAGCTCCACGAGCCGGGCCCTCCTATTCCTTCTGTACTGAAATGTATTGTAATTGTACCGCCCCCCTTATATTGTAAAGTGCTGAGCAAACTGTTGGCGCCATAAATCCTGTATAATAATAATAATAATAACTTTGCGCTAGGAACTGACTCACAACCTGTTCAATGAGACCTATGGATCAATGACCATGGGATTACTGTGCTTGATTGGCCAGCAAACTCACCTGACCTGAACCCCATAGAGAATCTATGGAGCATTGCCAAGAGAAAGATGAGAGACATGAGACCGAACAATGCAGAAGAGCTGAAGGCCGCTATTGAAGCATCCTGGTCTTCCATAACACCTCAGCAGTGCCACAGGCTGATAGCTTCCATGCCACGCCGCATTGAGGCAGTAATTGCTGCAAAAGGGGCCCAAACCAAGTACTGAGTACATATGCAGCTTCTACTTTTCAGAGGTGCGATATTGTTCTATGTACAATCCGTGTTTTATTGATTGCATGGAATATTCTCATTTTCTGAGATTGTGGATTTGGGGTTTTCATGAGCTGTAAGCCATAATCATCACAATGATGACAAATCACGGCTTGAACTATCTTGCTTTGCATGTAATGAGTCTCATATATTAGTTTCACCTTTTAAGTTGCTGCACTGAAATCAATGAACTTTTGCACCAGATTCTAATTGTTTGAGTTTCACCTGTGTATGTTTCTCTCTTTCATGTCCTCAGGTGCTCAGAGAGATCACTTTCGGAGGTAGCAGAGGTTGATGGGCATGCGATCTGCAGGTGCCATCCTCCACTGGAAGTCCATAGGCATGCAGGCAGACCTATAGCATGAAAGACCCGGCCACCGCGGTGAGCACTACTGTAATTGCTACGGCACTTCACCTGGAGTGGTCCTGCATCTCCAGCCGTTTGCCTGTGTTAGCAGCCCTGGGGCTCCTACAGCTACTTGGTTGTGCTACCAGCCCTGAGATCCCTCCATCTGTTCCCCCATGTTATCACACCTAGCCTGGACTTGACTGTGAGAGGAGCAGCGCAAGTAGCTGTTTATGTACTGTACGGTCTGTCACAGATCCACGATCGCTGCCACCAACATGCGACAATCGCACGACCGCGACTAACAGTAATACGTCACGCCCACGGCGTCAGTCCCCAGACCTTCTCACCAAACTGGTGACCGAAAAACCGGCCGATCTAAAACCGCGGTGTGACGCGCGTAACAAGGCCACACTCAGCTGCACCCAGCACAGCGATTGCCCAGCTAATGGACTACAATCGGTGCCTGCAGCCTAAATGCGCTTGTTACTGGGTCGGGTTAATTATGCAACTAACCCTCTACTGCCACCACCACTTTTGTCGGAGACTGGGAAACTCCCGTTATCAAATATACACTATAATGATTGAAATATTGATCTATATAGCACGGTCCGTGGACCTGTTATACAGAGATATAACAAACAGTAGCGTCTCTTCAAAGGCAGGAATTCATGAATTGCAAGTAAGCGCTTAGAAACAGTTTAACACTTTCAGAAAGAAAGATTTATTACTAAAAGGGTCAAACAGGTGCAATAAAATATTTACAAAGAGATGTCACAAAAATATATATATATGTATATAAAGACACAGCAAAGAGATAATTAGGAAGAAGATTACAGGGTTAAGTTACTTGCCCATATGCCTGGGTTTGCAGATCCAAGTTTTAGAGCAGGGTGATTTCTTGATCTCCTTTTGTTACGATGTTGCTGGGAGATCTCTGTGTGTGAGTCTGTGTGTGTGTCAAGCTCTAAATCACTTGTCTCTTCTTAAAAGTCCCTCTCAAAGGGGGGGCTCTGACTACACGTTTTGGGAGTGGTCAGTGGGAAACTCTGTATTAACTACAGCTTCATAATACATGACATGAAACATACGGTTGACCTGAGGAATGTGCAATTACTCTGGTCAGTTTGATAATGTGTGGGCTTACACCGTTTTGGGTCAATGCTTCCCAGCTCTCTGAAAAAGGCTGGCCTTATCAGAACGTAGGTGAGAAAGGTGACAGTTTTCCCAGACTGCTGGCGCCACCAGGGATGTCTTAACCTGGTTGACCTGCACCATCCGTCAGGAGATAACGTTTGCCTCTCAGGACTTCAAAGGGGGGATGTGAGGAATGATTGAGGAATACCTCAAATAACAGAAAGGAACAAGAAAAAGAAGAACTCCGCTTCCAGCTCTGATGAGCTAGTTTGTTACACCTCTCCCTTAAGTGGGTGCCAAGGAGGGAGCTACAGGTTCCCTCCTGACGCAACCGACCTCTGTCCAGAGGTTCCTCTTGGGAAGTCCGGGTACCGCTGTACTGCAGGAGAACCGAATTCCGTCTGAACAGAAAGCCATTCTCCCCAGCAGCACTGCTGGGCCGACCAAGTGAGTGGTCACGGGTGGGTACCAGTCGGCTGTGGCTATCCGAATCCCGTGGCAACTGCCGGGGTGCCCACCTGTTCACAAAACCTTCGGCTCAGGGGTGTCATTTGCTAACATATTAATATGTAGCTTCTTGTCGAGGTAGAGAAGGAGATTTCCCTCTTCTACCTTCTTCCTCAGGCTTAGGACTACATCTGGCCTGAAGGTAGTAGCGCTTGTGGGCACTGGAACCGGACAGGCAAATTCTGGGCCTCGCCTCCCAGTGGTGTCCACAGGTACCTTCATCCAAGATGGACAGTCCTCGTTCCCTGCTAGCATCGAGGACACCAGTTCCTCCAGTTTCCTGTCTGCTATATCAGTCACAGGTCCAGCTGAGCCATGATCATCGCATCCAGGCGTCTTACCGTAGTCAGCTGTACCCGTGACTGACGTAACCTGCTTTTTGGCCTGGGGAGCAGACCAGGCCTCAACTGCCTCAGTCTCCCCACACCCAGACCTCTGGGGGTCTCTTCTTACTGACGGGTTCCTAAACGGAACCACTGACATGCCCCTCTGACAGTTACCCTTCTTGACTGTCAGACTGGGCACGGGCGGTTGGTTCCAGACTAGTGACAGGGGCCCAAGTGGCTCTTCCCAGATCAAGCGGACAACTGCACCCAGGTCCACTGCACATTGTGGGCCATTCCTGACCGCTGGAGTGGCGGTCGGTGCATCCTCAACCCCAACTAGCTTTCCTGTGGAGTCAGGCAAGCCACATGGGGTAGTGAAGGCTGCCTCGTCTTGAGCTTGCTGGGTTAGAGAAGGTGGCCCATACTCCTTGCTCAGGTCCATGATGGCAAAACAGTAGGCACCTTCCAGATGCTCCATTACCTCATGGCTCCTGGGCATGGGGTAGCCCACAAACACAGGGCTGGCGTTCAGTGTCGCCCAGACTCTAGCTGGCCCCTGGATTCCTGACTGTGCCATTCCCTTTGCCTCTGTGGCCCAGTCAGCCGGCACCTTCTGAATCCAGACACCATCTATCAAAGGCCTGGGCAGCAGCTCCGGAACCCGGGTGCCAGGGAAGGGTGATTGGGTCTGGGCCCGGCGGCCCTCTTTCTGTAACCCACGCATCAACCTTCCTTCCACTCGTAATCCAGGCCTGCTGCCTCTGACCTTTGTCTGTCTGCCTGTGAACACACCTTGACAAGTGAGATTAACTGACAGGTTTCCAGGCTCCCAGCCCCCAGTGACTAGGCCAGTCTTTTGTTTACTCTTCCCAGCAGGGGGGCCCAGCCCTGGCCAAAAGCTGAAATCTCCATATGAATGGCTTTCCAGAGCAGTCTTCCCTGTGGGACTACAAATCTCAGTTAGCTTACCTCTGAAGGTCCATTGAGACTCACTTTTCAGGGCTGCCTGAAGTGTGAAACTGCAAGTCCCAGCCAGCTTACCACTGAAGGTCCTTTGGGACTCACTTTTCAGGGCTGCCTGAAGTGTGGAACTGCAAGTTCCAGCCAGCTGTGGTGTGCCTTCCTTAGCAGGGCAACTCACAGCTAGCGGACCTCTGAAGTTCCTTTGGGAATCGCTTTTGAGTGCTGCCTGAGGCGTGGAACTACGAGTCCTAGCCAGCTGCCTAGTCCTACGCAAGGCCAACGGCTGGGCACTTATCAAGGCACAATCTTCTGAGCCTGGGCAAGGGACAGGCCTATCCAAATCATCCCCTTGCTCAGCCCCCAACACTGAAAATGCATCCTTTGTTTCATCACAAATCTCATTGTTAGCATTACCAATATTGCTGTAAACAATACAAACATTATCAATGACATTACTATCAATGTTATTCCCAATGTTACTAACATTAGTAATATCACCCTCAGTGTCACCACAACGATCCTCAACAGTCACGTTCATAATATCAATGACACATGAGTTCAATACCTCCCCAGACAAGGGGATTTCTTCTTGATCTCCAGCTAATGGAGAATCCTGTAGCCCCACACCATTCCCAGCCCCCTCCCTCTGTCCATCCACCGGTGGCCCAGACATTACCCCAATATCTGTCCACAGTACCTTGGCTGGTCCAGAGAGTTCCAGGGGGCCCTTCCAGGTCTTCTCGGCAGGAGCATAATACGAAACAAGAGTGCCTAGGTCAGCACCCAACAAAACAGGTGTGGGCAGTTCAGCTGAGACCCCCACTTCTCTCATCCCCCTCCCCGCACCCCAATCTAGGAATACCTTTGCACAGGGTATGCGTGAATGGGTCCCCCCAACTCCTGTGAGGGTCAGGAACTTTCCTGGGATGAGGTTCTGTGGCTCAATCAGCTCTGGCCAGATCAAAGTGACTTCTGCCCCGGTGTCCCGGAAACCAGTTGCAGACCGGTTGCCCACGGTAACGGGCTGCAAGTTGGCAGGGGTTACCCGCATCTTCCTGCGAATGAACAGCACAGAAGAAGAGTTGCTGGCCGGCTGGCCCGATGATGTCATCTGCTTCTGCTCAGGAGACTGCGTCTTGAGATGTCCGCTTTTTCTTTTCCCACAGGTGAAACATCTACGGGTGTCAGGCAGGAATGGCTTGGCCCCAGGAGCTGCAGGGTTGGGCGGAGGTGAAGCTTGTCTCACTGAAGTAGGAGAAGTTGCTAGGGATGATTTCCCCCCTTTCCAGCTGTTCGGAGGAGCCTTGCGAGGTTCAGGCACTCGCGTGTGGACGAAGGTATCTGCCAGGTCTGCTGCAGCTGTAGTAGATGCTGGCTCCCTCTCCAAGACGAACTGTCTGATGTCTGCTGGGCAAATGTGTAAGAGTTGATCTCGGATCATGAGATCCTCCAAAGCATCATAGGAATCAGCTTTCAGTTCCTTAGTCCACTGTCGGAATGTGGTGCGTAAGCGACTCGCCACATCCGTGTAAGAGTCCCCAGGTCCCTTCTGCATGGACCTGAACCACTTGGGGTACACTTCCGGGGTCATCTGGTACTTCCGGATAATGGCATCTTTTAAAAGTTCATAGTCATCATCTTGCCCCTCTGGCAGTTCAACAAACGCGTCCAGGGCCTTGCCTCGGAGCCCTGGTGTCAGGTACCGAGCCCATTGAGCTTGGGGCACATGGTACTGACGGCACGTTTTTTCAAAGGACAGTAAGTACGTCAATGTCACTGTCCTTTTCCATCACTGGAAACTTGGCTGCGCCCACGGAAAGAGTGGCGTCCCTGTGATCTAGGGACCCGAGGTTCTGACCCGTTCGCTGCTGGAGCCTTGACATCTCCATCTCGTGCCGACGATCAGCTTCCCTCTGCACCGCCTCTCTCTCAGCCTCTCTTTCAGCTTGGCGTTCCGCAGTTTCTCTGTCAGCCGCTGCTTGGCGTTCCGCAGTTTCTCTGTCAGCCTGGCGTTCCATGAACCGCAGGTATGCCTCCAGATCTGTCTCCATGAGGCGTTTCAGGGCCTCCTGCATCTGAGAATAATCTCTGCTGGTTCCAGGCACCACGGTGCTAGCGCACTCAGGCGGTGGTGTGACGTTAACCTTTGGTGATCCTCCAGGGTCAGTCTCTGTATGCCCCTCCTGTGAGGCCGTCTCTGAGCCACTGGCAATGAGGGGGGCAGCAGCAACTGGACATCTAGCCACAGCATACCCTGAATACATGTGCCCATTTGGAGGATAGATGACCCTGATGGTGATACCTGGTAGCGGTTTCTGGTGACCTTTTCTGTGGAGCTGGGATGGTGATTCGTATGGTAACCTGACCCGAGATCTGATGACCTTTCTATAACCTGATGACGCAGGATTTATTATTGTGCATTTTAAACACACATCTGGTGAGTGCGTTTTTTATCCATTCGTTTGGCTTGCACCTGTTGTCACTCCCGGATCAGGACGTCCACACACTTGGAATTGTGATCTTTGTTTGATCCACACGACTATTTTTGAACTAAATATATCACGATTAATCACCTTAAGGTGATACCACCTATCCACATTTATTTGTAATTGCATGGCAGTATGTTTATTAATATGTATTATCATTTAGCGCTGCACCAACTTATTTGAATACATATATATTATTGGAGGTTTTATCTGGTTGCCTTTCGGTGTATCAGCTGCTTATTTATCTGAATACATATACATACATGTGTGTATGTATGTGTGTATATATGTATTTACATATATACTGTATATATACTCTTTGTTTTTGTTTTTTTGGTAGCGCTCACTAAAATCTCTTCTATTGTCTCCATGAGGCGTTTCAGGGCCTCCTGCATCTGAGAATAATCTCTGCTGGTTCCAGGCACCACGGTGCTAGCGCACTCAGGTGGTGGTGTGACGTTAACCTTTGGTGATCCTCCAGGGTCAGTCTCTGTATGCCCCTCCTGTGAGGCCGTCTCTGAGCCACTGGCAATGTGGGTAACGGGAACCCCTCCATGTTCAAGTTCCCCTGAGTTCTGATTTGCTCGGATATCATACTCCACTAGATCACTAATCAAATCTTCACGAGTTTTGCGACCGACGTCCAACTTTCAAATCACCTTTGCTCATTTTCTCGTAATCTGCTTCACCAGGCATAATTGCAAGCAAAGATAGAAAAGAAAAGTAGGAAAAGAAAATAGCTGTTGCTATGTGTCTCTCTATACACACATATATATAAAATAAAATATGCACCGCTTGTTTCTAAGGACAGTTTCCATAAAGGTTACAATCCTTCAGTGCAGAGCCAACTTTTAACACTGCACTGAAGCTCTTACTGCAATTATCCCACGTATGCTGCCAACAATATGTCACGGATCCACGGTCGCCGCCACCAACAGGGCGACAATCGCACAGCCGCGACTAACAGTAATACATCACGCCCACGGCGTCAGACCCCGGACCTTCTCACCGAACTCGTGACCCAAGGACCGGCCTATCTTAAACCGCGGTGTGACGCGCGTAACAAGGCCCCACTCAGCTGCACCCGACACAGCGATTGCCCAGCTAATGGTTTACAATCTGTGCCTGCAGCCTGAATGCGCTTGTTACTGGGTCGGGTTAATTACGCAACTAACCCTCTACTGCCACCACCACTTTTGTCGGAGACGGGGAAACTCCCGTTATCAAATATACACTATAATGATTGAAATATTGATGTATATAGCACGGCCCGCGGACCTGTTATACAGAGATATAACAAACAGTAGCGTCTCTTCAAAGGCAGGGATTCGTGAATTGCAAGTAAGCGCTTAGAAACAGTTTAACACTTTCAGAAAGAAAGATTTATTACTAAAAGCGTTGGATGCAAATAAATATTTACAAAGAGATGTCACAAAAATATATATATATGTATATAAAGACACAGCAAGGAGATAATTAGGAAGAAGATTACAGGGTTAAGTTACTTGCCCATATGCCTGGGTTTGCAGATCCAAGTTGTAGAGCAGGGTGAGTTCTTGATCTCCTTTTGTTACGATGTTGCTGGGAGATCTCTGTGTGTGTGTCAAGCTCTAAATCACTTGTCTCTTCTTAAAAGTCCCTCTCAAAGGGGGGGGGGGGGCTCTGACTACACGTTTTGGGAGTGGTCAGTGGGAAACTCTGTATTAACTACAGCTTCATAATACATGACATGAAACATACGGTTGACCTGAGGAATGTGCAATTACTCTGGTCAGTTTGATAATGTGTGGGCTTACACCGTTTTGGGTCAATGCTTCCCAGCTCTCTGAAAAAGGCTGGCCTTATCAGAACGTAGGTGAGAAAGGTGACAGTTTTCCCAGACTGCTGGCGCCACCAGGGATGTCTTAACCTGGTTGACCTGCACCATCCGTCAGGAGATAACGTTTGCCTCTCAGGACTGCAAAGGGGGGATGTGAGGAATGATTGAGGAATACCTCAAATAACAGAAAGGAACAAGAAAAAGAAGAACTCCGCTTCCAGCTCTGATGAGCTAGTTTGTTACACGGTCTACTGCCATTCTCACCCTGTCTGCGTTGTTAATCCGACTCTGAACCTATCTAGAAAACTTCAAGTTGCAGTCACCCTCTTTCTGATCATTTGACTCTTCTCCCCCCCCCCACCCCCCCAGTTCAGTTTTATTGTTTGCTTCTACCTGCTGTTAGGAAGGGTCCCTGGCAAAAGTGTTTGAAGATAGGACAATTCAGAATATATAAGTCTCCCTGGAAGACTGCTAGGTGGTTTATAGCCAGTGGTGCATGCTGGGAAAGCATATAAATATTTGGGCCGACTTCCTACAAACATTCTTACCACATGGGCAAGAGCCGTGAGAGGAAACTGTGTGTTGAAGGCTTGCCTGCTGCCTGGGGAGGTCTACTGCTAGGAGAGTAGGCCGAGTCTGGGGCAGGATTGATGCTTGGATAGCTACTGAAGAGTGTTGGGGAACTGGGTGGAAGCTACTGCCAGTGGACATTGTAGGAAGTTCTGGTGGCTTATAATCCAGGGGGTACGTGGGCTACATCAAAGCTGCTATACAGTGTGAAGACAACAGAGTGCTGATTCCAGCTTAAAGATTTGTTTTCCTAACTGACTATAAGTAGAGTTTGCATTTTTGGGTTTCCGTAGCACTAACCCCTCTTTCCCTGAGTTTAGGGTCCTATAATAAACTCTGGTAAACCACCCTAAAGTGATTTCTTTTGCTCCACAAAGAGTCAAGGATTCTGCCCCATGGTGAAATACTGGCCCACGGAGCCATCTTGGGGTCCTTCACCATTGCCTACGGGTAAGGGGTGCTGCAGTTGGATCCGGCAACACCCCCCCCCCCATTCTGGGCCTTTCCAACTCTGCGTTCAGTGATCCTCAGACAGATCCTCTCTCACTGGGAGTTCTTTGCCTGGACAGGAATGTGGTGTAGCCACTGTAACCCCGTTCCTATGGTTCCTGACCAGGGGCGGACTGACCATTTAGAAACTCGGGCACTGCCCGAGGGCCCAGGGTCATTAGGGGGCCCCATGAGATGCCCCTGGTACCTTTTTCATAGGCTTTTTTGAGTTTGGGCAAGGACACAGGGGCCCCATGATCCCCTATTGCCCAGGGGCCCTATGAGTTGTCAGTCCATCCCTGTTCCTGACCATTCTGATATCTTCACCCCCTTGATCAGCTATGTATTTATTTATTTCAGGTACTTATATATCGCCATCAATTTACGCCGTGCTTTACGTATATATTGTACATTCACATCAGTCCCCGCCCCTGAAGAGTGTACAATCTAAGGTCCCTAACTCACATTTATCTACTAGGGCCAATTTAGACAGGAGCCAATTAACCTACCAGCATGTCTTTGGAGTGTAGGAGGAAACCCACGCAGGCACAGGGAGAACATGCAAACTCCAAGAAGGTGGTGCCATGGTTGGGATTTGAACCAACGACCCCAGTACTGCCAGGCAGAAGTGCTAACCATTTAGCCACTGTGCTGCCCTGGCTCTAGCTCCTGACCACTCTATCATCCATGTATGACTTTGGCTTGGCTCCTGACCTCAACAGAGTCATTCCAGTTGGCCTCATCCTGCACCACCTTTACCTACTGCAGGAGTAGGCATCTTCCCAACTGCTGGGCCTGACCTGCTCTTCCACACTGATCCCTCGTGTCACTGCTGAGGTCCTAATCTTCCGGCCAAGAACTACCCAGCTGACCCCCTCTTGGAGCAACCACCATTGCCACCACCACCACTTCCACCATGTCATCACCTCCAGGGGTGCTTGGACCAGAGTCACAATGGAAGCCCTTTTGTCACTTCCACCTCCAACCCATGACTGATATGTTCAAAGGCTTTACAAATGTTTTCTCCTTGGACTTTGTGTGATGCCTACCCCACCATATACCAAACCTGTAAATCGACTTGGAGGAGGGAAGGAAGCTGCTCATTGGCCGAGTCTGAAAGGAAGATGTCATACTTTGGGCACCTCATATCTCGTACTGATTCATTTCCTGAAGAGAAGATCTTTCTATGACACCGGGTACTCACAATTCTTCATCTTAGTGAAGAATCTCTTGTCTTTGGGTAGAGATCCCCCCTCCTTCTTCTTCATGCTGGCGTGGAAATCATTCAGCATTTGCTTCTGGAAGACGACGACTTTCACCATCTGGACAGATTGGGGCGATCTGGCGAAAGCAGCCACCGATTCCAAAATGGAGTCCGCCACCACCAATGAGGAGACGTTACCCATACCTGCCACACAGAGCACAAGAGTATAGTTTAATAGAAAACTAAAATCAAAAACAAAAATCTCCTGTACTGTAGATTCCCAGTCCTTAGATGTGGACGCTGCATTTGTTTTCTTTTTCTATGCTGAGATAATTTTCAGCAAGAACATAATCATGCTAGACATGAATGGTGTGCCATTGAATGGTGTCAGCGGGAGGAATGAAGCTATAATAATGGTGTCAGTGGGAGGAATGGTGCCTCATTGTTGGTGTCAATGGAAGGAAAACCACCCCATCGTTTGTGTCACTGGGAGGAATAGTGCCCCATCATTGGTGTCAGTGGGAGGAATAGTGCCCCATCATTGGTATCAGTGGAGGAATAGTGCCCCATCATTGGTATCAGTGGGAGGAATAGTGTCCCATCATTGGTGTCAGTAGGAGGAATAGTGCCCCATCATTGGTGTCGGTGGGAGGAATAGTGCCCCATCATTGGTATCGGTGGGAGGAATAGTGCCCCATCATTGGTATCAGTGGGAGGAATAGTGCCCCATCATTGGTGTCGGTGGGAGGAATAGTGCCCCATCATTGGTGTCGGTGGGAGGAATAGTGCCCCATCATTGGTATCGGTGGGAGGAATAGTGCCCCATCATTGGTGTCGGTGGGAGGAATAGTGCCCCATCATTGGTGTCGGTGGGAGGAATAGTGCCCCACCATTGGAGTCTTTGGGAGGAATAGTGCCCCATCATTGGTGTCGGTGGTAGGAATAGTGCCCCATCATTGGTGTCATTGGAAGGAATAGTGCCCCATCATTGGTGTCAGTGGGAGGAGTAGTGCCCCATCATTGGTGTCAGTGGGAGGAATAGTGCCCCATCATTGGTGTCAGTGGGAGGAATAGTGTCCCGTCATTGGTGTCAGTGGGAGGAATAGTGCCCCATCATTGGTGTCAGTGGGAGGAATAGGTGCCCCATCATTGGTGTCAGTGGGAGGAATAGGTGCCCCATCATTGGTGTCAGTGGGAGGAGTAGTGCCCAATCATTGGTGTCAGTGGGAGGAGTAGTGCCCAATCATTGGTGTCAGTGGGAGGAATAGTGCCCCATCATTGGTGTCAGTGGGAGGAATAGTGCCCCATCATTGGTGTCAGTGGGAGGAATAGTGCCCCATCATTGGTATCAGTGGGTGGAATAGTGCCCCATCATTGGTGTCAGTGGGAGGAATAGTGCCCCATCATTGGTATCAGTGGGAGGAATAGTGCCCCATCATTGGTATCAGTGGGAGGAATAGTGCCCCATCGCTGGTGTCAGTGGGAGGAATAGTTCCTTATCATTGGTGTCAGTGGGAGGAATAGTGCCCCATCGTTGGTATCAGTGGGAGGAATAGTGCCCCATCGTTGGTGTCAGTGGGAGGAATAGTGCCCCATCGTTGGTATCAGTGGGAGGAATAGTGCCCCATCATTGGTATCAGTGGGAGGAATAGTGCCCCATCATTGGTGTCAGTGGAAGGAATAGTGCCCCATCATTGGTATCAGTGAGAGGAATATTGCCCCATCATTGGTGTCAGTGGGAGGAATATTGCCCCATCATTGGTGTCAGTGGGAGGAATAGTGCCCCATCATTGGTATCAGTGGGAGGAATATTGCCCCATCATTGGTGTCAGTGGGAGGAATATTGCCCCATCATTGGTGTCAGCGGGAGGAATAGTGCCCCATCATTGGTGTCAGTGGGGGGAATAGTGCCCCATCATTGGTATCAGTGGGAGGAATAGTGCCCCATCGCTGGTGTCAGTGGGAGGAATAGTTCCTCATCATTGGTGTCAGTGGGAGGAATAGTGCCCCATCATTGGTGTCAGCGGGAGGAATAGTGCCCCATCATTGGTGTCAGTGGGAGGAATAGTGCCCCATCATTGGTGTCAGCGGGAGGAATAGTGCGTCATCATTGGTGTCATTGGGAGGAATAGTGCCCCATCATTGGTGTCAGTGGGAGGAATAGGGCCCCATCATTGGTGTCAGTGGGAGGAATAGTGCCCCATCATTGGTGTCATTGGGAGGAATAGTGTCCCATCATTGGTGTCAGCGGGAGGAATAGTGCCCCATCATTGGTATCAGTAGGGGGAATAGTGCCCCATCATTGGTGTCAGTGGGAGGAATAGTGCCCCATCATTGGTGTCAGTGGGAGGAATAGTGCCCCATCATTGGTGTCAGTGGGAGGAATAGTGCCCCATCATTGGTATCAGTGGGGGAATTGTGCCCCATCATTGGTGTCAGTGGGAGTAATAGTGCCCCATCATTGGTGTCAGTGGGAGGAATAGTGCCCCATTATTGGTGTCAGTGGGAGGAATAGTGCCCCATCATTGGTGTCAGTGGGAGGAATAGTGTCCCATCATTGGTGTCAGTGGGAGGAATAGTACCCCATCATTGGTGTCAGTGGGAGGAATAGTGCTCCATCATTGGTGTCAGTGGGAGGAATAGTGCCCCATCATTGGTGTCAGTGGGAGGAATAGTGCCCCATCATTGGTGTCAGTGGGAGGAATAGTGCCCCATCATTGGTGTCAGTGGGAGGAATAGTGCCCCATCATTGGTGTCAGTGGGAGGAATAGTGCCCCATCATTGGTGTCAGTGGGAGGAATAGTGCCCCATCATTGGTGTCAGTGGGAGGAATAGCGCCCCATCATTGGTGTCAGTGGGAGGAATAGTGCCCCATCATTGATGTGAGGATGAACAATGCCCCAAGGGTTGGATAAAGGTGAGTAAAGGGCCACATTTGTTTTCTTCCACTGAGTTAGTAAATGAGCAATCTGCTTCAGCCAAATGGAATGACTGTAATTGGTAGCCAAATGCACCAATCAGCACCGTTCAGTTCTTTTGTGTGAATGGTGATCAGCTCCAATGGGTGAACCAATCTGATTGTGATCTGGTGAGGGGTCCTTTAGAGATGGCGGTGACCCGGAGCAGGAATACGATACGTGGGAGTATTTATCAGACCACACACCTGTCCCTATGGCGGGGAAGGCCACGGATGTCGCCTGGAGTCGGGCGCATTCGGTCAGAGCATCGGTGATGAACGTTTTGATTGCAGTGGCTGAGTTGGTGCCGACCATATGGAGGATCTTCTTGCAGCGAAGATTTCCGCTCTGTGTCACAATATGATCCTTATTACCCTGAGATCCTGCAGACGGAACAAATCCAATAATAGATAACCGGCACCAGGGATTGGCAGAGAGGGGTGGAGGACACTAAGAGGACATCAGTGGAGGGATTGGCAGAGAGGGGTGGAGGACACTGAATCAAGGCCAGTGAAGGGATTGGCAGAGAGGGGTGGAGGCCAGTGGAGGGATTGGCAGAGAGGGATGGAGGACACTGAATGGAGGCCAAAGGAGGGATTGGTAGAGAGGGGTGTAGGACACTGAATGGAGGTCAGTGGAGGGATTGGCAGAGAGGGATGGAGGACACTGAATGGAGGCCAAAGGAGGGATTGGCAGAGAGGGGTGGAGGACACTGAGTGGAGGCCAATGGAGGGATTGGCAGACAGGGATGGAGGACACTGAATGGAGGCCAAAGTAGGGATTGGCAGAGAGGGGTGGAGGACACTGAGTGGAGGCCAGTGGAGGGATTGGCAGACAGGGAGGGAGGACACTGAATGGAGGCCAAAGGAGGGATTGGCAGAGAGGGGTGGAGGACACTGAGTGGAGGCCAGTGGAGGGATTGGCAGAGGGGGGTGGAGGACACTGAGTGGAGGCCAGTGGAGGGATTGGCAGAAGGGGGTGGAGGACACTGAACGGAGGCCAGTGGAGGGATTGGGAGAGTGGGGTGGAGGACACTGAGTGGAGGCCAGTGGAGGGATTGGCAGAGAGGGGTGGAGGACACTGAGTGGAGGTCAGTGGAGGGATTGGCAGAGAGGGGTGGAGGACACTGAATGGAGGCCAGTGGAGGGATTGGCAGAGTGGGGTGGAGGACACTGAGTGGAGGCCAGTGGAGGGATTGGCAGAGAGGGGTGGCAGACACAGAAAGGTTAGTAAGGTGGATGAGTCTGGCAGCAGCATTCATGATAGACTGAAGAGGGGATAGCCTGTGATGAGGTTGGCCAATGAGGAGGGTGTTACAATAGATAACCAGGGTGTTGACAATGTATTGGCCGTGTGACGAGGTTCAGTATCAAAGGTTATGACGGCATTTTTGGGGAAAATGTCGTCTGATAAGCATAAGCCCCACCCACATGGTCACCTGACCAAAAGAGACAAAAGGACATTGCGCAGGATTGTGACCCGAATAAGAAAACAACAAGAGTGACTGCAGAGCTGAATCTCAGTCCCGTGAAGACTGAGATTGAGCTCTGCAGTCACTCTTGTTTTCGTATTCCGGGTCACAATCCTGCGCAATGTCCTTTTGTCTCTTTTGGTCAGGTGACTGTGTGGGCGGGGCTTATGGTTATCAGGTGACACATTTTATTATCCATAGGAGATGCTTTAAAAGCCCTCACAGGTCACCACTTTAGGTTTACAGAGGAGGTCTGGTGCTAGAATTAATGCCCATAATCTAACGTTCGTGGCGATACGTCACATGTGTGGGCTGACTGCTGGCGTGCGGGACCGACCCATGTGTTCGCCTTTGCGTGCCAGCACGGTGGGGGCGGGGCACCTTAAAAAAATTTTTACTCTGTTGCTTACATTTTCTTTTTATCACTTTTAGTGCTGTCACAAAGAATGCAAACGTCCCCCGTGACAGCAATAGGCACATGACAGGTACTTTTCATAGAGGGATCTGGGGTCAATATGGCACCATTTGTGGCCAGGAGTGATGTAAGGTCATCGCTTCCGTGTTACTATATCACAGAGACAAACAAAGCCGATCCGGTCTTTGTTGGGTGGAAGCGCTGGCTGGTCGATCGGGACTCCTGGTGGGATGGGAGATCCTGTTAAAGCTGTGGAAAGTGCCTGAGGGGTGGGTGTCCCTTCCCACTGCTTGCAATAGCAACCGAGAGGCTAGTTAGCCGATCCGACTGCCATTACATGGAAGCCAAAAGTATTGGCCCCACCCTCCAAATCATGTGATTCAGGTGTTCCAATCCCCTCCATATCATGTGATTCAGGTGTTCCAATCCCCTCCATATCATGTGATTCAGGTGTTCCAATCCCTTCCCAATCATGTGATTCAGGTGTTCCAATCCCCTCCATATCATGTGATTCAGGTGTTCCAATCCCTTCCCAATCATGTGATTCAGGTGTTCCAATCCCCTCCATGGACACAGGTGTATACAATCAAGCCCCTAGGCATGCAGACTGCTTCTACAAACATTGGTGAAAGAATGGGTCGCTCTCAGGAGCTCAGTGACTCCAAGCGTGGTCCCGTGATAGGTGGCCGCCTGGGCAATAAGTCCATCCGTGACATTTCCTGGCTACTAAATATTCCACGCTCAACTGTTAGTGGGATTATAACAGAGTGGAAGCCACTGGGAACAACGGCAACTCAGCCACCAAGTGGTAGGCCACGTCACATGACAGGGCGGGGTCAGCGCATGCTGAAGCGCACAGTGCGCAGAAGTCGCCAACTGGCTGCAGAGTCAATAGCTAAAGACCTCCAAACTTGGTGTGGCCTTCAGATGAGCCCAACAACAGTGTGTAGAGAGCTTCATGGAATGGGTTTCCATGGCCGAGCAGCTGCATCCAAGCCTTCCATCACCAAGTGCAATGCAAAGCGTCGGATGCCGTGGTGTAAAGCACATTGCCACTGGACTCTAGAGCAGTGGAGACGTGTTCTCTGGAGTGACCAATCATGCTTCCCTGTCTGGCAATCTGATGGACGTGTCTGGGTTTGGCGGTTGCCAGGAGAACGGTACTTGCCTGACTGCATTGTGCCAGGTGTAAAGTTTGGTGGAGGGGGGATTATGGTGTGGGGTTGTTCCTCAGGGGTTGGGCTTGGCCCCCTAGTTCCAGTGAAGGGAACTCTTATGGTGACATTTTGGACAACTTTGTGGGAAGAGTTTGGGGATGGCTCCTTCCTGTTCCAACATGACTGCGCACCAGTGCACAAAGGAAGGTCCATAAAGACATGGAGGAGCCAGTTTGGGGTGGAGGAACATGACTGTCCTGCACAGAGTCCTGACCTCAACCCCATAGAACACCTTTGGGATGAATTAGAGCGGAGACTGCGAGCCAGGCCTCCTCCCCCGACATCAGTGCCTGACCTGACAAATGTGCTTCTGGAAGAATGGTCCAACCTTCCCATAGACACCCTCCTAAACCTTGTGGACTGCCTTCCCAGAAGAGTTGAAGCTGTTATAGCTGCAAAGGGCGGGGCCAACTCAATATTGAACCCTACGGACTAAGACTGGGAGGTTATTAAAGGTCATGTGTGTGGAAAGGGCGGGGCCAACTCAATATTGAACCCTACGGACTAAGACTGGGAGGCCATTAAAGTCCAGGAAAGGCCGGCGGCCCAATACTTTTGGACTTGCCATCATTTTGGGTTTTGGTGAAAATGGTCACCCGGCCTAATAAAGTCCAAACAAATCTCCAAGGACTCAAAGGGCAATAAAGATCTGGCAGAGGTTCTCAAAAGAGATCTGAAGCATGAAAGCATTATTTGCTTGAATAAGCAAAGTCCTGCCTAAGGACAGACCCCATAGGTTGCCCGCTATTACCTCTACTAGCCAAAACCCTTCACTGTGCGCCCCTCTGAAACTGCTTCACCTTGTTACCGGGACCTGATTTCTCTGACTTTAGGACCAAGTCCTGCCAGCTGCCACCTCGCTACCTCTAATGAAGCGTTGCAATGATGTCATATCTATGATGCTGAAACATGGGGACTGGAGGCAGATGTTCTCCTCGGAACATTGGAAGATAATGGAGGCTGCGGTGACTGACGGTCATTGAGGGTCTTGCTCTGTAGACATCCCCCAGAGCACGATATTTGTCCCGCTGCCAGATATTCCAATGGCAATCTGAGGTTTCTTACCCAGCCGGGCGCACTCATCCACCACGCTCTGTCCTGCAGCGTCCAGGATGGCTTTGGACACACCTAGGAAGGAAACCGCCACATACATGAGAGAATCCAACCGATAAAGACAAATATTTGCATGTTGTACCGATGATTCAAATATTGAGTGCTTATATGCTAATGTTGGGTTGTTTTCTAATGGGGTCACATGCTAGAATGCCTTTGCTGAAGGATGTTATTGGAAGAAACGATTGTCCTCGGATTTATACTGAGATCACATGACACACAGGGGGACTCTATGTACTAATTAGGTGACTTCTGAAGGCAATTGGTTCCACTAGATTTTAGTTAGGGGAATCAGAGTAAAGGTGGCTGAATACAAATACACGCCACACTTTTTCAGATATTTATTTGTAAACAATTTTGAAAACCATTTCTCATTTTCCTTCCACTTCACAATTATGTGCCACATAATTCTTTCCTTCCTTCTTTCTCTTTCTCTCTTTCTTTCAGTCACCCAACAGCTTCCACCTGACAGTCAGAAGTCTGCCTGTCAGCTTTATACACAATCCCGATGGCTGCAACCACCCAATTGTGTATAGAACCCCCTACCGTCCTACGTCGTTTGGACCTGGCGGTGAAAGGGGTTAGGGGGATTTCTCCACGTACCCCCCCCCCAACCCCCCCTTAGGAAATACCTGATCTCATGGAGAATGACCGGTCAGTTGAATTGACGATGATGTCCGTATCCTCCTTTGTTATATCTCCAGTTTTCACCTGATAAGTGACGGATCCGATCGTCAGTTCATGAGTCCCTGTCACCGGCGTGCTCACTGTGCCAAAGACGCCTGCAACAGACGAGAAGATGAAGAGGAGTTATCCCCACCCAGGACTTTTCCATCATTCTTCCTGAACTCTGCAACCAATACTACCAATACATCTATGCTGATCCATTGATCCACTGATCTTTGTCATCTCTGATTTTTGATGAAACCAGCAGATAAAGCCCCGATGATGGTGACACTTCAGAACCCTCCAATCTCCCCAGCAACCCGAGCCATGGAAAAGGAGGAGATCTCCGGGTCTCCAAAATGTGTTGGCTGTGCTGATTTGGTCTTTGTAAACAAAAATCAATATTAAAATCATTTGGACTCTCAGACCTTTGAATCTCTCACTAGACTATGTGCATGCGTAGCACCCTCCTAGTTTCCTCGATAGGTGCAGGAGCACGGGATAATTGTGTACAGGAGGCCTTGGCTCTGTTACCTCCCCCTGTCTTCTAAAATCCTCTGGAAGTCTCCAGAACATGGTGGGTGGAGAGACAGAGGCTGCAGCCTGAATGTTCATGGAGCTTCCACCAATCCGTGAGAAGCACCCTCCTAGTTTGCTAGTAGGTTCCTCTGTAGGCACAGGAGAACGGGATAATTGTGTTTAGGAGGCCATGGCTCTGTTACCTCCCCCTGTCTTCTATAATCCTCTGGAAGTCTCCAGAACATGGTGGGTGGAGAGACAGAGGCTGCAGCCTGAATATTCATGGAGCTTCCACCAATCCCTGTGAAGGCTGGTCCAGAAGGTGGGGAAGCAGCCCATAAATATTCTAAAGCCTGGCAGTCTGGGAGCAGAGTCCAGGGTCCAGACATCTAGAGGTGGCCCCTGTGCTAGGGGATTCTGTCCCTGGGGCAGAGAAGAGGAAAAGGAGAAAAAGAGA
The DNA here is from genome assembly GCF_062004578.1 of Staurois parvus. Classification (NCBI taxonomy): domain Eukaryota; kingdom Metazoa; phylum Chordata; class Amphibia; order Anura; family Ranidae; genus Staurois; species Staurois parvus. Next base: position 432,035 of record NW_028318795.1, read on the forward strand.
GAAAGAGGAGCAAGGAAAGAGCTCCGGGAACTCACCCAGCTTAGGTTTCAGCTAGGCTTAGCTACAGACTCCAAGCCAAGCCAGAAGCAGCCTGTCTAACAGAAAGGCCAAGACAGCAGTTACTCCAAAAACCAACACCCCCAGACTGTTTATTAAACCATCTGGAAGTGTGTGTCAGGGAGCGAGGAGCCAGAAACACAAGGAGGTGCAATTAAAGGTAGGTTTATTAATATAAAAATAAGACAAGAGTCTATGTAAGTCCAACAGTGGAAATCGTCGCCAGAGCCGGGATCAGCAGCCAGGAAGAATCGTCGCCAGAGCCGGGATCAGGAGACAGGAAGAATGGTCGTCAGAGCCGGGGTCAGAAGCCAGGAGGAGTCTTAGCCAAAGCCGAGTCGGTATCCAGGAAAGCAATGAGTAGCTAAACAGGAGCTTGCTGCTGTGCAAGAGACAGGACACAAATGCAATGGACAGCTACAAAAAGCAGACCTAAATGTGATAAGCCGCACCTCCTGGGGGAGGAGCTGCAGAGGGCTGAAAGCATAAAGGATCCCACAATGCTTTGCAGACACCTAAGATGGATACCAGCACATGGAGCAGCACAAGCCCTGAGGAAAGGTAGGACCTTGACAGTACCTCCTCCTCAAGGGCCCCTCCCCCTCCGCAGCTCAACATAAGGCTTCTGGGGAATTCGGGCGTGAAAAGCGCGGAGGAGGGCAGGAGCATGAACATCCGCGGAAGGAACCCAGGAACGCTCCTCGGGACCATACCCACGCCAATGGACCAGGAACTGCACCCGACCGCGAACCAACCGAGAGTCCAGGATGTGGCTCACCTCATACTCCTCATGACTGTCAACCCGGATAGGACGAGGCCGAGGCCGAGAGGCAGTAAAGCGATTGCAGACCAGAAGCTTCAACAGGGATACATGGAAGACATTGGAGATACGCATCCCAGCAGGAAGAGCAAGGGCATAGGCAACCGGGTTCACCCTGCGGAGGATACGGAAAGGACCAACAAAACGGGAAGCCAGCTTCGGTGCGGGCACCCGAAGATTGAGGTTACGAGTGGACAACCACACCCGATCTCTGACCCGGTATGAAGGAGCGGGCAACCGCCTACGATTAGCCTGGAGCTTCTGGCGCTGGGCTGAGTCCTTCAAGGACCTCTGGATCTGCCCCCATGAGGAACGCAGGGCAGCAAGATGGTTCTCCACAGCCGGAATGTCCTGTGGCGAGAAAAACTCAGGCAATACAGCGGGTTGGAACCCATAGTTGGCCATGAAGGGAGACAGCCTGGAGGAGGAGTTGACAGCCGAGTTCCTCGCAAACTCTGCCCATGGCAGGAGATTGACCCAATTGTCTTGATGGTCTGAGATATAGCAGTGAAGGAATTGTTCCAGGGCCTGGTTGGAACACTCTGCAGCCCCATTGGAGTGCGGGTGGTAGGCCAAAGAGAAGGAGAGCTTAATACCCAACTGGGAGCAGAAGGCGCGTCAGAACCTGGACACAAACTGGCTCCGAGACAATCACCTTAGGCAACCCATGCAAGAGAAAGATCTCCCTGGCGAAAACCGTAGCCAGTTCTTGCGCAGTTGGCAATCTCTTGAACGGAACACAATGGCACATCTTGGAGAAACAATCAATGACCATAAGAATGACCATATGGCCTCGAGACACAGGGAGGTCTACAATAAAATCCATGCCCAGGTGTGACCAGGGACACTCCCCATTGGGAATGGGTTGCAGAAGGCCCAAAGGAAGATGCCAAGGAGATTTATTCTGGGCACAGACCGAACATGCCGCTACGTATGAGGCGATGTCGGAATGGAGAGATGGCCACCAGAATAAACGAGAAATGACCCAGGACAACTGCTTCCTCCTCAGATGACCGGCAGTCTTGGAATTATGGTAGGTACGCAGCAAGCGGGTGCGCAATCCCTCAGGTACGAAACATCTACAGCTGGTCTCTCAGCGGGAGCATCAGTTTGAGCCGCAAAAATCTGCTCCCCAAGGGGAGAAGTCAGGCTGGTACGAATGGCAGCCAGGATCTGATCCGGAGGTATGACGGAGGTCGGCTTAGAGTCCTCCCTGGACAGCTCAGAGTATTGCCGCGACAAGGCATCAGCCCTGACATTCTTGGAGCCAGGCAAATAGGAGACCACATAGTTGAAACGTGACAAGAACAGAGCCCATCTGGCCTGACGGGGCGTCAACCTCTTAGCCTCTGAGAGATACGTCAGGTTCTTGTGGTCAGTGAGAATGATGACCGGAACCACAAAACCCTCGAGCAGGTGCCTCCATTCCTTGAGAGCCTGAACAATGGCCAACAACTCCCTATCTCCAATCTGGTAGCTGCATTCTGCAGAGGAAAGCTTCCTGGAGTAGAACCCACAGGGAAGTAGGGGTCCATCGGGTGACCGATGCTGAGACAGGAGGGCGCCTACTCCCATCTCAGATGTATCAACCTCAAGGACAAAAGGCAACCCAGGATTGGGATGAGACAGTATCGGAGCTGAAGCAAAGGCAGATTTCAGAGCTTCGAAAGCTAAAATGGCCTCGGGTGACCACTCGTGGGGATTACTGCCCTTCTTGGTCAGATCTGAGAGAGGCTTGGCCAGCGTGGAGAAGTTCCTGATAAACTTCCGATAATAGTTGGCGAATCCCAAAAAGCGCTGAATGGACTGAAGACCACTGGGACGAGGCCACTGCAGAACCGCCGAAACTGTCTGAGGGTCCATGGAAAATCCCACCACAGAAATGATGTAGCCCAAAAAGGCAACCTGGGATCGGTGAAATTCACACTTCTCGAGCTTACAGAAAAGCTCGTTCTCACGTATCCATTGCAGCACCCGCTTGACATCCTGGATATGAGCCTCCATAGACGCAGAGTAAACCAGGATGTCATCCAAGTAAACCACCACGCACTGCTGCAACAAGTCACAAAAGAAATCATTAATGAACTCCTGAAAGACCGCGGGCGCGTTACACAACCCGAAGGGCATAACCAGGGATTCATAGTCACCAGTTCTGGTGTTGAACGCGGTCTTCCACTCGTCCCCCTTCTTGATCCGTACGAGGTTGTACACAGCCCTAAGGTCGAGTTTAGTAAAGACCGTTGCTCCCTTGAGGCGGTCGAACAACTCGGTAATCAATGGAATAGGGAAAGCATTCTTAATCGTGATTCGATTGAGACCCCTAAAATCAATGCAAGGCCTCAACTCACCTCCCTTCTTTTTCACGAAGAAAAAGCCAGCTCCTGCTGGAGAAGTAGACTTGCGAATATGCCCCCGGGAAAGCGCATCTGCAACGTACTCCTCCATGGCCTGATTCTCCGCAACCGAAAGAGGATACACCCTGCCACGTGGAGGAGTGGCACCGGGTTGCAAGGCTTTGGCACAATCGTATAGACGATGAGGAGGCAGAGCACCGGCGTGCACCTTGTCAAACACGTCCAGGTACTCCCCATAGTCAGTGGGCAACACAGAGTCCGAGGAGGCACACAACACCTTAACAGGTCCAACGATGCAACCAGCCCCACACTGTGGAGACCACGAGAGGATCTCGGCCGACCGCCAATTAAAGGTCAGATTGTGCTTCTGAAGCCATGGATATCCCAAAACCACGGAGTAGTGCGGAGAAGAAATTACCTGGAAACAGGCCAACTCCCTGTGAACAGCCCCAATAGCTACTTCAACCGGCAGGGTCTCGTGGGTAACCTGCGGCGGTTGCAGGGGCCTGCCATCTATCGCCTCGAGGACCAATGGAGTAACTCGAGCCTGCAGAGGAATGGAGTACTGGGCAGCAAACGAACTGTACATAAACAACCCGCCAGCACCAGAGTCTACCAACGCCTGGGCCGTCAACGAGCCTTCCGCCCAAGAGAGGACAACGGTGATTAGCGGTTTATCTTTGCGGGACACCGGAGACGAGGAAACTCCACCCAAGATCTGCCCCCGACAGGATCTCAGGTGCGGACGTTTCCCGGATGGACCGGACAGGACTGCCGAAAATGCCCACCGAGACCACAGTACAGGCAGCGACCCTCCCGACGCCAGGAGGCCCGCTCCCCCTCGGAAAGGCGAGCAAACCCCAGCTGCATGGGCTCATCGCCAGACAAGCCATCCCCAGGAGGCGTGGGAGGAGAGGGAGGAATGGGTGGGACAGAAAACATATGCGCCAATCGGTTAGGAGGCCTCCGCAGACGCTCCTTAAGTGAAGGCTTCTCCCTGAGCCTGGTGTCAATCAGGATTAGGAAGGAAATGAGTGCCTCTAGCTCCATAGGCAGTTCTTTGGCTGAAATCTCGGTCTGAGAGACCATGAGAGAATGCAGCCACCAGAGCCTCATTGTTCCAACCTACCTCTGCCGCCAGGGTACAAAATTCTATGGGGTACTCGGCAACGGTCCGTGAACCCTGATGCATGGACATGAGCAGCTTGGCAGCAGAGGCAGAGCGATCAGGCACATCGAATACCTTACGGAAGGAGGCAACGAAACCGGCAAACTCGTGAATCACAGGGTTATCGTTCTCCCATAAGGGATTTGCCCAGGCCAAGGCTTTGTCCGAGAGCAGCAAGATTAGGAAGCCCACCTTTGACCTCTCCGTAGGAAAAGCGTGGGGTATCAATTCAAAATATATGCCCACTTGGTTAAGGAAACCTCGACACTGACTCGGCTCACCCCCAAAACGCTGTGGAAGGGGGGCTGAACCAGTCATACCTCTGGGCACCGCAGGTGCAGCAGAAGATGCAGAAGTAGGTGCAACAACTGGAGCAGCAGCGGGAGCGACCACAGGAGTGAAAACCGGCCTAATTGCACCAGGAGTAAGGTGCGCTGTGTGTGCAAGCAGTGTCTGCAACGCCTGAGCGATCTGATCCAACAAAAGATCCTGCTGATCAAGTCTGGCAACCAACATAGGGAGCGGGGGCGTACCTGCACCGTCAGGATTCATGGCATTCGTGTACTGTCAGGGAGCGAGGAGCCAGACACACAAGGAGGTGCAATTAGAGGTAGATTTATTCATATAAAAATAAGACAAGAGTCTATGCAAGTCCAAAAGCAGAAATCGTAGCCAAAGCCGGGATCAAGAGCCAGGAAGAATCGTCGCCAGAGCTGGGATCAGGAGCCAGGAAGAATCGTCGCCAGAGCCGGGATCAGGAGCCAGGAAGAATCGTCGCCAGAGCTGGGATCAGGAGCCAGGAAGAATCGTCGCCAGAGCCGGGATCAGGAGCCAGGAAGAATCATTGCCAGAGCCGGGATCAGGAGCCAGGAGGAGTCTTAGCCAAAGCCGAGTCGGTATCCAGGAAAGCAATGAGTAGCTAAACAGGAGCTTGCTGCTGTGCAAGAGGCAGGACACAAATGCAATGGACAGCTACAAAAAGCAGACCTAAATGTGATAAACCGCACCTCCTGGGGGAGGAGCTGCAGAGGGCTGAAAACATAAAGGAACCCACAATGCTTTGCAGACACCTAAGATGGATGCCAACACATGGAGCAGCACAAGCCCTGAGGAAAGGTAGGTCCTTGACAGTGTGTGAAAATGCCTTTTGCCTGGCTGTGGATGTTGTGAAGGGGAATAGGCCTGAAAGCCAGAGGTTCCTTCGGGGGGTACCGATACACATGTAAAACTGTAAATGAAAGCAGTGTGCCAGTGAGCAGAGGGGTAGGTTGTAGGGGGTCCTGGTGGTCTGAGCATGGATAGGCAGCTTCCTACCTTCCGTTACCCTTGGTGAGACACCTACCGGTCTGTGGCCGTCCTCACTCACCTGCTGGACTGGCTCTGGAACTGGCTTGTGAGCTCTGGGAGTTTCCTGGCATATCGCTCGCAATGCTTACTGCAACATTTCTGTCCGCCCGGCTGTTGAGTTCTTTGGAAAACTCCTGAACAAGATGCAGAAAACAGCGCTAAGTTCTATCATACTGCATTCTACATATATACTATGTACAGAAGTCACACAATCCTCAAAATATGAGCCCAGCAAGAGGATAAGGAGCCTTGCTCTCTGTGTGGAGAGCATTATATGCATAATATGCATTGAAAACCATTTAATCCGGTCAGAGGTCAGAAAAAAGTAAAAAAAAAAGTCGCTGTCACTACAGGTCGGTGCCGGTTTCTAAATGTAATTACCGGCTTTTTCTTCACTAGAGGTCAGAGAATCAGCTGTCACTTTCCCCCCAAATAAAAGAAACAAAGTTTCCTTTTAGTTTTTTTGCCGAGATAAAAGAAACAAAGTTTCCTTTAGGTCCATGAAAAGTGACAGCTAATTCTGTGAGTTATAGTGAAGGGAAAAAAGCCGGCATTGCGAAAAAAATTCGTAAAACATTTGTAAACCGAGCCATTATTTTCAATGGATTTTCATTTGTAAGCCGAAAATTACGTTAACCAAGGCGTCCGTAAACCGAGGTACACCAACATCAGGGTTTCTCAACCAGGGTTCCTCCAGAGGTTGCTAGGGGTTTCTCGAGCGATGAGCAATTTCTGCCTCTCAGATAACACAATTGTTCTTTCTAGCTATCTATACGGGGGTTGTAATGGAACTGCCCCAGACTGTGCTTTAGTACTTCCGTTAGACTACCGTTTCCCCGTCTGAACACCAACCACAGACACCACAGCCGACCATACAAGACTAGATGACACCAGTCTTGAAGTAAACCAGGAGGTAGACTAGTTTATTTGAACACAGATACAAGATATATACACTCAGGGGACAATCCCCCATCCCTACATAATGACACAGGGCGGGGCAATCTACATTTAGTAACAAGAGACACACAGGTATTCAAACTTCACACCAGCAGACAGTCCCATCAGGAGGGAGGGCTGCTGGAGACACACCCCATTAAGCTAATACACATAAGCACATACATCCCATAATAGTTTGCTCCCAAGCAAGACACACAATAGAACAATGGGATGCAACCATATGACATTAAACAATCAACAACCCCCCACCCCAATATTAGGACAGATCACCCTGTACCCCTAACAGGCACAGGGTGACTTACACATAAGAGGGATATGGGGAGCTGAGACAGGGGTCTCCCCACCTCTCCAAAGTAAGCTGTGTTCCATGGGCCCCCCACCCAAAGTGACTTCCGTCACAGGGGTAATTCTTCCAAATGACCACAAGAGGAAGGAGCATTCTTCCCACTGACCATCACATTAATGTATTGTGAGTAACTTTTAGCAGCGGTTCCCTGAGAATGGAAACTTATGTCAAGGGTTCCTCCATGTTGAAAAGGTTGAGAAAGGGTGTTCTGCCCTGGAGTCACACTTTATGATCTAAACTAGAGATGAGCGAAGTATTCAAAAATTCGATTCGGCTGATTCGGCGAATTCGAGGAATAAATTCGATTCGATGCGAATATATTCGCTGCGAATTTAACTTATAAAAAGGGTGTTTCTAGGCTTCAGAGAGCCTTTATATTAGTGCAGAACACTGTACCTTTAATTTAAATGCCCTTGGAGTCTGCTGGGGAAGAGAAATAATACTGTCAGTCAGTATGATATGCAGATGAGTGCCGTCGATCTTAGAATCACCGCACACTTCACTCATTTGGGCAGTCACAGGGCCAAAACCAGAGTGTGGAGTCACAGTGTGGCGGTGGAGGAAGCAGCAATGGGAGGCCATACAGCACCCTATGACAAAATGGAACCCACCAGCAGTGTGAGGAGACCTGAAAGTGGCACATGGCAGAGTGTGGCGATGGAGACAGCAGCAATGGGAGGCCGTACAGGGACCCATGAGACACTCTGGACCAGGCAGCAGCATGAGGAGGCGGTACAGGGGCCCATGACAGATTACGGGCCTGGCAGCAGCATGAGGAGTCGGTACGGGGGCCCATGGCAGATTACGGGCCTGGCAGCAGCAATGGGAGGCCCGTAATCTGCCAGCACCCTATGACAAAATGGAACCCACCAGCATTGTGAGGAGACCTGAAAGTGGCACATGGCAGAGTGTGGCGATGGAGACAGCAGCAATGGGAGGCCGTACAGGGACCCATGAGACACTCTGGACCTGGCAGCAGCATGAGGAGTCGGTACGGGGGCCCATGGCAGATTACGGGCCTGGCAGCAGCAATGGGAGGCCCGTAATCTGCCAGCACCCTATGACAAAATGGAACCCACCAGCAGTGTGAGGAGACCTGAAAGTGGCACATGGCAGAGTGTGGCGATGGAGACAGCAGCAATGGGAGGCTGTACAGGGACCCATGAGAGACTCTGGACCTGGCAGCAGCATGAGGAGGCGGTACGGGGGCCCATGGCAGATTACGGGCCTGGCAGCAGCATGAGGAATCGGTACGGGGGCCCACGGCAGATTACGGGCCTGGCAGCAGCAATGGGAGGCCCGTAATCTGCCAGAACCCTATGACAAAATGGAACCCACCAGCAGTGTGAGGAGACCTGAAAGTGGCACATGGCAGAGTGTGGCGATGGAGACAGCAGCAATGGGAGGCCGTACAGGGACCCATGAGAGACTCTGGACCTGGCAGCAGCATGAGGAGGCGGTACAGGGGCCCATGACAGATTACGGGCCTGGCAGCAGCATGAGGAGTCGGTACGGGGGCCCATGGCAGATTACGGGCCTGGCAGCAGCAATGGGAGGCCCGTAATCTGCCAGCACCCTATGACAAAATGGAACCCACCAGCAGTGTGAGGAGACCTGAAAGTGGCACATGGCAGAGTGTGGCGATGGAGACAGCAGCAATGGGAGGCCGTACAGGGACCCATGGGACTCTCTGGACCTGGCAGCAACATGAGGAGTCAGTACGGGGGCCCATGGCAGATTACGGGCCTGGCAGCAGCAATGGGAGGCCCGTAATCTGCCAGCACCCTATGACAAAATGGAAACCAACAGCAGTGTGAGGAGACCTGAAAGTGGCACATGGCAGAGTGTGGCGATGGAGACAGCAGCAATGGGAGGCCGTACAGGAACCAATGACAGATTACGGGCCTGGCAGCAGCATGAGGAGGCGGTACAGGGGCCCATGACAGATTACGGGCCTGGCAGCAGCAATGGGAGGCCCGTAATCTGCCAGCACCCTATGACAAAATGGAACCCACCAGCAGTGTGAGGAGACCTGAAAGTGGCACATGGCAGAGTGTGGCGATGGAGACAGCAGCAATGGGAGGCCGTACAGGGACCCATGAGACACTCTGGACCTGGCAGCAGCATGAGGAGGCGGTACGGGGGCCCATGGCAGATTACGGGCCTGGCAGCAGCAATGGGAGGCCCGTAATCTGCCAGCACCCTATGACAAAATGAAACCCACCAGCAGTGTGAGGAGACCTGAAAGTGGCACATGGCAGAGTGTGGCGATGGAGACAGCAGCAATGGGAGGCCGTACAGGAACCCATGAGACACTCTGGACCTGGCAGCAGCATGAGGAGGCGGTACGGGGGCCCATGGCAGATTAGGGGCCTGGCAGCAGCAATGAGAGGCCCGTAATCTGCCAGCACCCTATGACAAAATGGAACCCACCAGCAGTGTGAGAAGACCTGAAAGTGGCACATGGCAGAGTGTGGCGATGGAGACAGCAGCAATTGGAGGCCGTACAGGGACCCATGAGAGACTCTGGACCTGGCAGCAGCATGAGGAGTCGGTACGGGGGCCCATGGCAGATTACGGGCCTGGCAGCAGCAATGGGAGGCCCGTAATCTGCCAGCACCCTATGACAAAATGGAACCCACCAGCAGTGTGAGGAGACCTGAAAGTGGCACATGGCAGAGTTTGGCGATGGAGACAGCAGCAATGGGAGGCCGTACAGGGACCCATGACAGATTACGGGCCTGGCAGCAGCATGAGGAGGCGGTACAGGGGCCCATGACAGTTTACGGGCCTGGCAGCAGCAATGGGAGGCCCGTAATCTGCCAGCACCCTATGACAAAATGGAACCCACCAGCAGTGTGAGGAGACCTGAAAGTGGCACATGGCAGAGTGTGGCGATGGAGACATGGGCCCCCGGCCACGCTTGACTTTCTGGCCACATAGTCGACATACGGCTACGTTTACTTCCTCGGGCGGCTTGACGAAAAATTGCCACACCGCCGAGTAGGAAACTTTGCCCCCGCTACTCCTCACTGGCTGACTGCTACTTCCTCCGTGCGCACCGGCACCACTACTGGCCGTGGTGGTAGGCTGCAGTGGAGCTGGTGCTCTACTCCGTGGCCGTTTGCCTCCACTGACACTGCTGCGACCCTGCTGCCTCCTGGGCAACCCACCGACTGTTTTGCTTGCTGCCAAGCTGGCACCCTCTTCTCCTGATGATGCGGAAGCAATAGCCTGATGACGACGAGGCTGCCAAGTGCGATCAGCCTCATCATCATCAAGTAGGGTCTCCGCCTCACTACTAGCCCCCTCGGCTGCGTGTGGGTCAGGAGACAGACCTGTCTCTAGACCGGCTACCGAGCCACTCTCCTCGCCACTACTTCTTCGCCTGGCTGCTGAAGAGGCGCATGTCTCCCCCCGTTCCTGACCGCCCTCTGTTAGCTCTTCCTCACTGTACAGTGGGGCTGAGCCCACAGCATGCGATACTTCGCTTGGTGAGGGAACACCAAAGGACAGGGGCAGGTAGAGGACACGTGATTTCAGTGGGCTTGCTCCCGGGCCATGCCAACTAACGGTTGTGTCTGACGTACCCACCAACCGTTGGCTGTAGGTGTCAGAGGTGACCTGGGAAGAGGAAGACGACCGAGCCAACCAATCGATGACGGCAGGGTTGTCGGTGGAGACACGACCGCTGGATGACACCGGGAGCACTGGCCTCTGGCTGCGACTAGTGCTGCCTCGACCCCTTCCTCTGCTGCCACGTCTGCTCACTCCTGAAACATTGCCTCCTCTGCCACTCCTCTGCATGTTGTCTGACATACTCTTTAATTCAACGATTCTGTGTCCCTGAGTAACGATTCTGTGTCCCTGAGTAACAATTCTGTGTCTGTCCCTGAGAAACAATTCTGTGTCCCTCAGTAACAATTCTGTGTCTGTCCCTGAGTAACAATTCTGTGTCCCTCAGTAACAATTCTGTGTCCCTCAGTAACAATTCTGTGTCTGTCCCTGAGTAACAATTCTGTGTCCCTCAGTAACAATTCTGTGTCCCTCAGTAACAATTCTGTGTCTGTCCCTGAGTAACAATTCTGTGTCCCTGAGTAACAGTTCTGTGTCCCTGAGTAACAATTCTGTGTCCCTGAGTAACAATTCTGTGTCCCTCAGTAACAATTCTGTGTCCCTCAGTAACAATTCTGTGTCCCTCAGTAACAATTCTGTGTCTGTCCCTGAGTAACAATTCTGTGTCCCTGAGTAACAGTTCTGTGTCCCTGAGTAACGATTCTGTGTCCCTGAGTAACAATTCTGCGTCCCTGAGTAACAATTCTGTGTCCCTCAGTAACAATTCTGTGTCCCTCAGTAACAATTCTGTGTCCCTCCCTGAGTAACAATTCTGTGTCCCTCAGTAACAATTCTGTGTCCCTCAGTAACAATTCTGTGTCCCTCAGTAACAATTTTGTGTCCCTCAGTAACAATTCTGTGTCTGTCCCTGAGTAACAATTCTGTGTCCCTGAGTAACAGTTCTGTGTCCCTGAGTAACAATTCTGTGTCCCTGAGTAACAATTTTGTGTCCCTGAGTAACAATTCTGTGTCCCTCAGTAACAATTCTGTGTCCCTCAGTAACAATTCTGTGTCTGTCCCTGAGTAACAATTCTGTGTCCCTCAGTAACAATTCTGTGTCCCTCAGTAACAATTCTGTGTCCTTCAGTAACAATTCTGTGTCTGTCCCTGAGTAACAATTCTGTGTCCCTGAGTAACAGTTCTGTGTCCCTGAGTAACAATTCTGTGTCCCTGAGTAACAATTCTGTGTCCCTCAGTAACAATTCTGTGTCCCTCAGTAACAATTCTGTGTCCCTCAGTAACAATTCTGTGTCTGTCCCTGAGTAACAATTCTGTGTCCCTCAGTAACAATTCTGTGTCCCTCAGTAACAATTCTGTGTCCCTCAGTAACAATTCTGTGTCTGTCCCTGAGTAACAATTCTGTGTCCCTCAGTAACAATTCTGTGTCCCTCAGTAACAATTCTGTGTCCCTCAGTAACAATTCTGTGTCTGTCCCTGAGTAACAATTCTGTGTCCCTCAGTAACAATTCTGTGTCCCTCAGTAACAATTCTGTGTCCCTCAGTAACAATTCTGTGTCTGTCCCTGAGTAACAGTTCTGTGTCCCTGAGTAACAATTCTGTGTCCCTCAGTAACAATTCTGTGTCCCTCAATAACAATTCTGTGTCCCTCAGTAACAATTCTGTGTCCCTCAGTAACAATTCTGTGTCCCTCAGTAACAATTCTGTGTCTGTCCCTGAGTAACAGTTCTGTGTCCCTGAGTAACAGTTCTGTGTCCCTGAGTAATAATTCTGTGTCCCCGAGTAACAATTCTGTGTCCCTGAGTAACAATTCTGTGTCCCTGAGTAACAATTCTGTGTCCCTGAGTAACAGTTCTGTGTCCCTGAGTAACAATTCTGTGTCCCTGAGTAACAATTCTGTGTCCCTCAGTAACAATTCTGTGTCCCTCAGTAACAATTCTGTGTCTGTCCCTGAGTAACAATTCTGTTTCCCTGAGTAACAATTCTGTGTCCCTCAGTAACAATTCTGTGTCCCTCAGTAACAATTCTGTGTCTGTCCCTGAGTAACAGTTCTGTGTCCCTGAGTAACAGTTCTGTGTCCCTCAGTAACAATTCTGTGTCTGTCCCTGAGTAACAGTTCTGTGTCCCTGAGTAACAGTTCTGTGTCCCTGAGTAACAATTCTGTGTCCCTCAGTAACAATTCTGTGTCCCTCAGTAACAGTTCTGTGTCCCTCAGTAACAATTCTGTGTCCCTAAGTAACGATTCTGTGTCCCTAAAGTATCTGTGGCCCTAACTCTGTCCCTAATACAGACAGGTCTGTCTCTCTTGAATGACTGGAGGCAAATGGAGAATTGTAAGATGGCCGCAATTTATAGCTCCACCATTACACAGTGCTGGCTGGCTGGCTGCTGATTGGCTAATGCGATCACATGTCATGAATGAATGCATTATGGGTCAGCGCGCCTTGTCTGCGCGCCTTCCCAGAGATCCCCGCTCTGTCGCCACACATGTCGCCGCCATTTTTGGAAAAATTTCGATTCGCGCATCCGAAGTTTGCTAATTTTCGGATTTTTCCTAATATTCGAAATGAATTCCGCTTCGCCAAGTTCGATTCGCTCATCTCTAATCTAAACTACAAGGATCAGCTTCAAGTATTATAAGTGATGTTTTTGGCCGCAGATAAATTCTGACATCTTGAAAAACTTGTCTGCTCACAAATGAGGAAACCAACCTTTCACACACACCTCCTCCATAGCCTGGCCAATTCAGGGGAAAAGCATTCAACACAACCCAATGGTGACCTCTGTGTGTGATGACTGAGCTACCCACCATCATCCTTGGGGATTTCAACATCCCTGTCAACCTCGACAACCCGGACACAGCCCGTCTCCTCCACTTAACCTCCTCCTTTACACTTGCACAGTGCATACAATCCACCACCCACTCCGACGGTAATATCCTTGATCTTGTCTTCTCCAACCGTTGCACTCCCCACAACCTCACTAACACCCCCTTCCCTCTCTCTGACCACAACCTGATTACCTTCTCTATCTCCTCGTCCTCCAACGCCTACCCCACCAAATGTCACACTACTTCCAGCCGTAACCTCCGCAACCTTAACTCATACACTCTCACGGCTTCAACCACCACCTCTATGCCGACGACACACAAATCTATCTCTCAACCCCCCACCTCATCGCCTTGGTCTAAGCCCGAATCACACACCTACTGAGCGACATATCAGACTGGATGTCACTCCACTTCCTTAAATTGAACCTCTCCAAAACCGAGTTTCTTGTCTTCCCCCCAGCCCGGACACCACCCCCCATTGACTTCTCCGTCACATCCAACAACGCTACCATCAAACCCGCCCCGCAGGCCAGAGTACTTGGTGTAGTTCTGGACTCCAACCTATCCTTTCAACCCCAAGTCCAATCTTTAACAAACTCATGCAGACTCCACCTCCGCAACATGCAGACTCCGCCTCCGCAACATCGCCAAAATCCGCACGTTCCTAACCCCAGAAACCACTAAACAGCTCATCCACTCCCTCATCATATCACGACTCGACTACTGCAACTCCCTCCTCACTGGCCTGCCTCGCCGCTGGCTATCCCCGCTTCAGTCGATCCTGAATACGGCTGCCAGACTCATTCACCTTTCCAACCGCTCCGTCTCCGCCACCCCCCTCTGCCAATCCCTCCACTGGCTTCCGATTGCGCAACGGATCAAATTCAAAATCCTAACATTGACATACAAAGCTGTCCACCATACTGCCCTGAACTACATCACTGACCTAATATCCAAGTACCGCCCAGCAAGCACACTCCGCTCCTCACAAGACCTCCTTCTCTCTAGTTCCCTGGTCTCCTCCTCCCATGCCCGCCTCCAGGACTTCTCCAGGGTGTCACCCATCCTCTGGAACTCCCTGCCCCAACCCATCATTTTATCACCTACTCTCCTCTCCTTTAGGCGCACCCTGAAAACCCATCTCTTCAGGGAAGCCTACCCCACCCCCTGCTAACTTGCCGACCTCCTCCACTCTTCCTACCACTCCATCCCCCACAGCTATCTCCTCCTGTACCACCACCTCCCTCCTAGATTGTAAGCTCGAAAGAGCAGGGCCCTCGATCCCCTCATGTTTTGCATTGTATTGGTATTGTTCTGTCACATGTTCTGTCCCCCTTTGTAATGTACAGCGCTGAGCGAACTATCGGCGCTTTATAAATACTGTATAATAATAATAATAATGACTCTGAGATCCAACATTCCAATCATTCCTGGTAAGAGGACACCTTTTCAATGTGTCTTGGAGAGTACAAGAGCAATCCTTGCCTGTCACAGGGCAGGGACTACAGATTGTCCCCCATTTGTAGATATTGGGGTCATACCTGCCTATCAATGTCCAGGCCAAGGATGGCCATAGACCGCAGAGGTTCGCTGGATTGTTTAAGCACAATATGGCCACTAGAAGAAGTCTTTCTGGATTCAATACACACATTGGAAGGGAACCCAACGTCTACACAGCATTTTTTGTTTCAAACAAAAGTCATCAGACAAGGTCGTTAAGCATGTCCAGCCAAACTTTTCTTCTGAAGGTTGTTCATTTGGTGGAGTCTCCTGGAGCCCACATACATGGTACCGTCATACAGGAGATAATATTTCAAAACCGTGGTTGGCTTTAATTAGGTTTACATGGAAACAATAATGTGTCAATTTTAAATTTAATTTCTAAACTTTATATCTTTTTATTACCACAAGTGTACAATGTTTGTTTTGCAAATATACATTATATATACATTATATATTTGATAAATCAAAAAGATTCCCAGAGCACTATGAGATAACCAAAGAGACATCGGTATAAGTGTTTCACCTTTAGACACTCTGTCTCTGATTAAAACCTTGGAAAAAGTCACACGGAAGGAGAGAAAGATGTCTCTGCCCTGTAGGTGAGGGAGGGGGGAGGGGGTCATTGCTCTGGAGGGAAGAGGGGAGGGGTCATTGTGCTGGAGGGAAGGGGAATGGGTCATTGCTCTGGAGGGAAGGGGGAGGGGTCATTGCTCTAGAGGGAAGAGGGGAGGGGTCATTGCTCTTAAGGGAAGGGGGAGGGGTCATTGCTCTGGAGGGAAGAGGGGAGGGGTCATTGCTCTGGAGGGAAGGGGGAGGGGTCATTGCTCTGGAGGTAAGGGAGAGAATCACTGTTGTAGGGGAGAAATCTTAGTTTGGGGGGGCGGTGAGGGGAGGAGTCACTATTCTGAACAGGAAGGGGAGGAGTCCATTCTCTTTTGTTTGCAAGATATATATCATGGAGTCACGCCTCATGGCGGTAGCAAACTTGCTCATCGGAGTTGGACGCGGAGTTCCCCTTTTTTCTTTTCATTAGAAGTATTCCTCAATCCTTCATTCCCTACCCCCTCCCTTCCTGAGAGGCACAGGGACATATGTGTGTTAGAAGTTGCTGGCAGGCTAGAACAGCAGGGGCCCAGAGCTATAAAGCCCCCCCCCCATGAAGCCAGAGACTGGTTGTCCCACGGCCTGTGACATCTCACCCCTCCTAATCAAGATAAGATAGTTCCCCCCCCCCCCCCGACTTGAAAGAAGTTGGAACCTCATAAAACCGACCAGCCAGGTGACAGGAGTTAATTGAACATTCCTCAGGTCAGCTGTCACCTATGTTTCATATCATGGATTATGAAGCTGTTAGTTTTAATTGAGATTCCGCTGACGTCCTGCCCAAAACAGGGTATTGGCAGACTCAGAGCCACCCCCCCCCCTTGCAGAGGGGTTTTAAAAAAGACAGGCTGGCAGCCTAAGGCAAGAGCAGAACACATCTCCTGATCTTAACATCGTAGCAGGGGAGATCAAAGACCCTTTCTGCTCTACAACTTGGATCTGCTCACAAACCAAGGCATAGTGGCAAGTAACTTAACCCTGTAACTTCCTTCCTATTATCTCTTTGCTGTACCTTTATATGTGTATATATATATATATCTTAGTTACATCTTTTTCTGTAAACATTTTATTGCACCTGTTTGACTCTTTAGTAATAAATCTTTCTGTCTGAAAGTAATAAACTGTTTCTAAGCGCTTACTTGCAATTCACGAATTCCTGCCTTTTGAAGAGATGCTACTGTGTTTGTTTAATTCTCTGCCCAATCGGCCTGCGGTGACCGTATTGGACAGGCGACTTTTCAATCATTATAGTGTATATTTGATAACGGGAGTTTCCCAGTCTCCGACAAAAGTGGTGGTGGCAGTAGAGGGTTAGTTGCGTAATTAACCTGACCCAGTAACAAGCGCATTCAGGCTGCAGGCACAGATTGTAGACCATTAGCTGGGCAATCGCTGTGTCGGGTGCAGCTGGGTGGGGCCTTTTTACGTGTGTCACACCGCGGTTTTAGATCGGCCGGTCCTTCGGTCACGAGTTTGGTGAGAAGGTCTGGGGTCTGACGCCGCAGGCGTGACGTATTATTGTTGGTCGTGGTCGCGCGATTGTCGCATGTTGGTGGTGGTGATTGTGCTATCGTGACAATGGCGTCTCCCTAAAAGGGGCAAGGACCACGTTTAAGAAAGGAGTAATGTGGAGCGAGATTATTTTGGGAAGGTAAAACAGGGCGGTGAATCGGCTATCACAGCCTGCAATACTGCTGAAGGAGACTTACCCAAAGTCTAGCTGCATGGACGCACACAAGTAGATACAAATTGTGCATCCCTAAAGCAACCTAGCGATTCCCGATATGATAGCTTCCACACATTTGCACTGATCTCTGCATGCAATCATCAACCCCACCATGCAATCTGATACAGATTAACATCAAATTTACAATTGAGCATACAGGCGCTGGTAACACAACGCACCAATCTCTCCAGGAGTCTCTATGGATTCTCAGTCTAGTACACAGATGCCATTTGTTAAAGTGGAGCTCCACCCAAAAGGGGAAGTTCCGCTTTAAGGACTGCTCCCCCGCTCCCCATTAAGAATTGGCACCTTTGGGGGCAGCGGGTACCCGAATTTAACAGGTACCCGCTCCCACTTCTGGTCCGATCGCCTAAGCGATAAGAAACGGAAGGTGTCCTCCCTCCCTGTAGTCTTTTGGGACACGTAACAGGACCCAGAAGACTAGAAGGACCATTCATGAAGCGCAGCGCTACTCACGCATGCGCAGTGGGTACCCGGCTGTGAAGCTGCAAGTTGTCACAGCCCACACTGAAGATGCCGACCTCCTGGAATACAGGACGGTTGGTGAAATGGGCTGCCGGGGACACACCATAGGACCGAGGGACAGGTAAGTGGCTGTTTTTTAAAAATCAGCAGCTACAGTTTTTGTCAGCGTGAGTGGAGCTCCGCTTTAACAACAAACAGATATTTGGTTCTTTGCTATTAACAAAGGCAGGAGACAGTTTTGGACAGTTTTGGACAATATTCTTTTATCCCGTTGGCGGGAGTACACCAGAAAATACAGTTCAGAACAAGTTTCAGATGAATTATGTTTCATTTTCATTTCATTCATGTCTGAATGTTTGACAGACTCTTACCCTTGGCCAATCACCTCTGGAGGTCTTGCCTCCCCTGCCGTGAGGAGGGTTTTTGCCTTCTGAGGCAGCCTGTAGGTTATATAGACCTTCAGGTTCTGATGGCTGGGTTGGGGTTAGAATTTCTGGCACCCGGGCATCATCCTGATGGTAGTGAAACCCAACATCACATGGCCACCATGGGCTGACCCCAAAGTCGGCCCCTAGGGTGCTCTACAGAGCCTGAATGTATTGTTTTGCATCTGCATGAAGCTCATTTAGAAGGAGTGGCCTCATCTACAACTAACATTTTGGACTTTATTAGAGATGGATATTTTCCTCCAGTCTTAGCGACTGACGAATGATGGCAGAAAATATGACGTCTCAGTGTGTTGAGACCTCTTTTTTCTCTTTTACAAATGGTATACTTTAAAAACTCACTGATTGACTTACTAATGAATCCATAATGGAAGGATAGGTTCCTGTCCTGATATCTAAAGGTCTTTCTGACACCACAAGTCCAGCATTTCACACCTGGCCTTCATTCACAATGTCACCTGCCCCTCCACCATCCATCACAAATGTCTGTGTGTCTGAGTCACCAGGGCCGGCGCCAGCATAAGGTAGCCACCTCAGGGTGCCAGGATGGGGAAGGGGAGTTGGAGATGGCTATAAAATCTGAGTCCTCAACCACTTTTTTTTGCCAGCAGTTGTCCATAGTCACCAAGCGATGTGCAGGGAAGGAGGAAGGTGCGAAGCAGATGGTGGGGAGAGGGTTGCAGGAAGCAGCTGCAAACTCTTACCCAGCAGACCGGAGCCAAGTTTCGGCACTGGGCTCCACTGATACCACTACAGGGGAATCTATTATGCCTGTGCAGGCACCCAGCACCCCTTTACCCACCCAGTTGCCCTAAATACCACCTGAGTACCCCCCCACCACTGCTCCCCCTGTGTGCCCCCCTCCAGCAACCTTCTTCTCCTTTCCAGCTGCCTGCTGCAGGGAACAGGAGGATCAGATTCTGGATGGAGAAGGGGAGGGGGGTGGTAAAATGCACCTTTGCCGGTCTAGATGAAAATCCTTGCACTGGCCCTGAGTGTCACAGTGTACAAAATTATATTCTTAGTACTGCGGATGTAGTACATCTTCTACATACAGAGTGATGAAATTCGGAATGATGTGACTACAGAACTATGGTCAACCTAGAATCCATTGGCTAACCCCCGAAATACTTAGCTTGGCTGTTGGGATCCCTCGTTTGGCAGAAATCACATGACCATGCTCCTGGACCTTCGATCGCGTGACTATCCACCATAGAATCCCAGAGCAGAAGATTCTGCAGCCAAGGTAATTATTTCAGGACTTCTGTCACCTTCGGGGTGGGTAGGGTAGTAAGGGTGCGTGGGGGGGAGCTTACTTAATTAAACAATTACTTTAATACAGACCTTGAATCCCAACCTGTTACCCATATTAAAGTTTACTTACCGTTACAGTTTCTCTATCATTGGAATGCAGAATGAAGTTGACTTCTCTCAGATGTTGGGGTTTACTTTTGCTGCTGAACTTGAGAATCTCGTCGAACATGAAAGAGGCGGCGGTCCTTTTTGGAAATCCCAGAACTCCGGTCCCGATGGCAGGGAATGTTATGGATCTCAGTTTTTCCTTCTCTGACTTCAACAAACAGCGCTTCACTATTTCCCTGAAAACCTAAAAATGTAACATACTTAAAACAGTTATCAAAAACCAACGTTAGTAAAGAGGTGACTGGCCAGGACATCACCCAGAGACAACAGACTAACAAAAGTGTCATATATATATATATTGGCAGTGCGGTATCCTGCCACAGTCTAAATCGAGGTTATAACTCAGGGTTCTCAGCTATACAGGTTGAGGGGCTCCAGGCACTTCTCTTAATGCAGAGGAAACTGGTTTGTCAGTTTCCTCATTGGTTCGTAAAACCCGTTTTGGGACCTGGGGACATGAGATTTCAAAGTGATTTGGGAGGGATGAAATCTCCGATCCTGGGTCCATGTTTTCAGAACCCCCAGAACACTGATTGCACAGGTGTGTGCAGGCCTTTTTGTAGAGGTCAAACCATGGTTCTATGCTTCACCTTGGCAGACAGGAGGTCATTGCCCAGGAGTCAGGAGGGCTCCACCTAGGAGAGGTGGGAGCCAGAGCAGCAAGGGGGCTATATACCTGAGAGAGCCAGGAGGCTGAATATTTGTTTTATTTGTTTTGATGGTGGATACCCCTGCATGGGAAACATATGGTATGGAACTTTCCTTTAAATGAAATTGGGCTAAAAAGCTCTTAAAAAAAGAAGAAAGCGAGTGGTTTTGTGCTGTAAAAGCTCTACCATGTCATGCCAGTTCTCACAATATATATATATATTGCAGCTTATAAGTCCTTGGAAGTGGTGGTTGCATTAGTTTTAATTTTTTAAGGCTAAGAACATTTTCTGCAAGTACAGAAAATAGCTGTTGATTCTGCCAGAAATACTGTGTCCTTCTAACTTCCCTTGTATTGAACTGAAATCTCCGACGATGTTAGCAGCTTTACCAGATACGAGGGGTGACTGAAAAGTTCTCAGCCTACCCATGAAGCATTTGTCTTAGCCCAATTTTATTTTTGCTCCTCATAGTACATATCTTTGCAAGGTTCCCTACCAAAATTCTCTCAAATAGTTTTTTCTTTGTTTCAGTTATTGAAGACTGAAGCGCAAAGTCATCATTGTCTGAAAGATGGAGAAAGTGAGCCAACGTGCCGTTACCCAATACCTGCTGATGGGACTGAATTGAACTTTTTAGGGTTGGGGAGGAGGGGTGTTTCCACTGTTTTGATGGCACCTTGCACTCTGGCTGAAAGTGGTGAACCCATGCTTGGTCCATGGTCACAAAACATTTGAGAAATTTCACAGGATCTGCCTCAAGGAGGGTCAAGTTTGCAGCAGACATGACGTGTCTGTCGCGGTTGTTTTCCAGTCAACATTCTCGGGACCCACCGACTTGACACCTTGTGCATGTCCAGCACTACTGTTAAAATGTGTCCAACACGTTCCTGGGATATGCCCACTTTCTCTGTGATGAATCGCTCTGTTACACGCCTGTCTGCCATTACGAGATCCTAGATTGCTGTGATGTTTTCCTCAGGCAGTTGCTGGCCTTTCCCTGTGAGGGGCATCTTGGACCGAGGGGTTCCCCCTCTTGAATAAGAAGGGGCATCCTCCCCTGATGTTTCCATCATGTCCTTGTGGATGCCCTGTCCACTCATTCCCTTTTTCAGCAGGTATTGGATAACGGCACGTTTGCTCGCTTTCTCCATCTTTCAGACAATGATGACCTTCTGCGCTACAGTCTTCAATAACTGAAACAAAGAGAAAACTATTTGAGAGAAATTTGGTGTGGAAGATATGTACTATGAGGAGCAAAAATAAAATTGGGCTAAGATAAATGCTTCATGGGTAGGCCGAGAACTTTCCAGTCGGCCCTCGTATATCGTATATAAACCGCAGGCAAAGAAGAAGAGGGGAAGATGTTCTGCATTCCTGGTGTGACAACACTGCTCCTCCTTAGAGACAGTGGAATGGGTAAGTGTTGTCAGGTGCTTTCAAGGTGTTCTGAGTGATAAACGTTTTTCTTTTGTGTTCTCTTATGTTCTGAGGTTCTTCAGGTCAACCGTGTTTATGTGTACAACTAAATGTTACAATGTACATGGTGCAACTTTTGTCCTTGGGTTGACCTGCTTGGCTAGTGGACCTGAGAAGGAATAGTTGACTTCGCTGATCAGGCTTTTCCACTCTTTTTCAGAAGGTTTCTGCCCCCCCCCCCCCCACAGGTCATACCATATAAATAGTGGCCAATTAATTCCCCTGGAAGAGATTTCCCAATATACTGCCAAGATGTAACCGTTACTCTGCTGGTTTCCCCCCTTGTTGGAGCCCAGTCGGGGTTCTAAGGGGAAAGGATCTACATGGACTTATGCCAGACTCTGGTGGATTAACTCTTGCCTTTGTGGATTTACTGCCTATGTGGACTCTCGCCTTGCCATGGATTGCTTTGATGGACTTTGCTGCTGTACTCAGATATGACTGTCTCATGGGGCACTTAGAGATCTGTTGCTAGGAACTATCAATTTTTTGTCGCTCAACCATCCAGGAAATGGGTGACATGGCAGAGGTGATGGGACTCTGATATTGAAGGGGTGTTATGCTTGGTTCCTTCACTAGTGGCCGGTTCCTCATATACTGGAACCAACCCCACAGCAGTACCTAGGGACCAAGCCTGGAGTCACGGGAAGGAGATGTACAGGGACCCCAGGAAGGAGCACAAGAATGGAGTTATGGAGAAATGTTTTTTCTATATCCAATAGCAAAATGCAGATCCATCACTAGGAGTGAGGTGACGTATCTGAGTTGGTGGAGACCGGTACATTCTTCACAGTACCAGCTCAAAAATGCTGCACACCCGGGGAGAGGTGATCTCTAACAGTGTGTGTCTGAGTGCTTAGTGTCAACAGTGTGAGAAGTTTGGCCAGAGATAACAATGTGTTAAGTGCACAAGTCGACATAATCTGCCTATGGCTTAGGCATTAACGAGTGCCGTTACACAGTGTCCCCACTAGGGCACTCAAAGCCCCGCCCCCAACTCTATGACAGGAAGTGTGTTAATAGCAGTGGGAAATAAAGGAAAACTAATGCAGCCACCACATTTAAGAACTAGTAAGCTGCAATATATGACATTTTTGTTTTTGGGTCTCGATACACTTTCATTTTTTTACCTTCTCAGAAGAACCTTGTCCTCCATTCCAGTGAGGAACCATTACGTGGATAACAGTCTTACAATTCAGGTTGCAGCCCTCTGTGATGAACACCGAACCCTCTTTCACCTGGGCTCCAAAACTGGCATCGTTCAGACATTTCTGAAGCTTCATCCCAGCCTTTTGCAGTAGAGCCTTTGATGCCCCGCCGCTGTCGAGCTGCAAGTCTGTCCCCACGCTGTTCACAATGGCATCTGTCTGAAAAACATCACAAATCTCACAATAAAACAGTATTTTTCCTGTAATCGTAGTAGCAGGTGATGTCCTCCAGACTTCGAATAGAGTCCCTGCTGTAGTAATTAGTGGCAGTGTAGGAGAAGGTAATTATTTCACCTGTGGCTGTGTGAAGAGGTCAAAGTGTCATGAATGTGATGCAAGTAACTGGATGACTACTGTATATTAACATATAATAGGCTATTGAGGGGCAGTCGCTGCACCCGAGCACGGATAGTTGGGATGGTGTTCCACAGATCGCTCAATCACTTCTTGGTCAGCTTACCTCCGGTGTTAGGAGAACCATGCAGAAGACTTACCTGTCCTCTTCACTCGGCGGCAAGTTTGGGGAGCCTATGTCTGTTTGGACACAAAGCTTTCCCAAGGTTTGGGCAGCCATCTTGGGCCCAGATGGGCTTTATATAGAACTGTTTGGTCATTTTAGTGCAACAGCAGTGCGGGGACTACATAGATAGGGGCAAATGCCTTCTGGTTAGGGAAAGGTAGGCCAAGCCTAGGTAAAAGCTCTCGAGAAGAAGGGATAGATGAGGTATGGTCCTGTATACCGAATGAGGAAAGAACCAAGAGAGGGCGCATAGGCCTAGTGCATTACCATAAAAAATGTTTGATAAGAAATAAAATAGGTGTTGTACTCACAAACGACAATAAAGTCAAGGCACATCATAAAAGAACAGCTGGGTCAACACCGTGCTAAGTAACAGTCCGTAATGGGGAATGTAGACATCCAATAGGCTGACGCGTTTTGAGAACTTGCCTCTTCCTCAGAGCCAGAGGAGGCTCTGAGGAAGAGGCAAGTCCTCGAAATGCGTCAGCCTATTGGATGTCTACATTCCCCATTACGGACTGTTACTCAGTGCGGTGTTGACCCAGCTGTTCTTTTATGATGTGCCTTGACTTTATTGTCGTTTGTGAGTACAACACCTATTTTATTTCTTATCAAACATTTTTTATGGTAATGCACTAGGCCTATGCGCCCTCTCTTGGTTCTTTCCTCATTCAGTATATTTGGATTCCCCCAGTCTGTTGAGGGCAGCAAGGTGTGCATGTTCCAGGACATTCTTAATGTGGTTGCAGCCTGCATCGAGTCCATCCCCAAGTGCAGGAGCATTTGTGTTTGCTGGTTTATCGTCCTGTATACCCCCTTGGAGACTAATCAGTATTGGGGAAAGAACTTTGTGATCCAACCCATTATCTGGAGTGGTGGATTTGGCACACCTAAAATGTAAGATACAATTTAGACACCTACATAGAGCAAAGGTCACTCCACAGAGGCTGCACAAAACACCAAATCCTCTGCCTGTTGGAGGTGTGAAGGAGACCATGGAAACTTATTGAACATTTTTTGGATGTGCCAAGATCCAGAGCTACTGGCATGACATAGTTACTGTAATTACATACAGGACAGACATAACCAAAATAACAGTCATGACCTCTCCTCAGGTGTGCTTGTGAGGACCAATGAAGGACCTGGCCTTACAAAAACACTCCTAGGCCTACTACTTTATTAATTGAGAATGGAAAAAAAAGTCTACCACCTACCCTAATCTTCTGGAAAAGCCTTATAAACACCAATCTTTACATACCTATAAGCACAGGGGTTGTGCTCTTTGGTTTCTCAAGGTATGAGAACCTTGCCTTTTCTGATGTGCCCATATACACTAGTCCTACGTCCCAAGTTCCTGGACTTACCATACACCATCTGGCCTTTAATATCAGAGACCTTCACCATGGATTATCCACATAACGACCATCCTTGGGGCGTAAGGGATACTCTTGAGACTTTGATCTCCACCGTACTGCACTTACCCTACCCTTATATATAAAAGAGACTGCTCCAAATCTTGTACCTCTTATTTTTAAAAGAAAAAAATTAATTTGCAAACAGTTTCTAAAAAAATCTTAAAATGTATATAAACTGCAAAAGGTAGCTGTCTGTCATGCTTGAAGGTGGGGTGCAGAGTGGTGCGGCAGCAATAATTCACACAGTCAAGTGCAAATAAAGAGCTTGTATTGAAGTAATGCAAAGGCAGTTTACAATAAACGTGGTGGGAAGACTGGCCAACCAGATACACTCATGGTTTCCAGCAACGTATACAGTGTAGGTCTCAGCAGGACTCACAGCATTTGCTAAGAGGGCAGAAGGCAGCCTGGCTGTCTCATTCCCAAATGGGAAGATGGTCAGGGAAGTTGCAATCCCTATGCTTTCCCTGCTCGTCAGGAACCTCTTCCTGCCACTAGGACTGTCCCTAACAGATGGGGCACCTGTCCCTGTGCTACCCACATGCATAAAGTTTGACAAGCCTGGGAGCCATGTCCTTAAACAGGCTAAGTGTGGCCCAAGATGGCTGCCAGGGTCACATGGGGATGTAGCATCCAACAAGATAGCTTCCCCAGTGATCCAGAAAACCATATGTTTCTCTTAACGTCCTCTCCGGCTACAAGGCAGCTGCAGATGAGCCCCACCGGCAGTGAAGAAAGTAGACTTTACCTGCCTACATGCTGCTCTAATAGGTTTGATATTCCGAGTCACTGAACCAGAACAAGCATTGGTGACAGGCACAGAAAACCACTTGAACCCCAAAAGAAAGACTGTAGAGGTGTTCAGTATTGAATTATTATGGCAGGATGATGAATAGGAACTATGCAAAACAAAAGAGGAACAAAGCACACTGACCTGGCACAGAAGATCCTTTTTACTGGGAAAGAGGCAATTCGCTCAATTAAAATGTCATAAAAAGTGTAATATAGCACAGATGAGCCTCCGGGCACGCAGTTCATGGCCATTGGCAAACCTCCATGGAAATGGGTGGAGAAGAGAACTACAATGTAGTCCACACAGTATTTGCAGTCCTCCACCTATTTCCATGGAGTCCTGTCCTATGGCCACAAGCTGCCTGTTCAGAGGCTCCAGTTAACTGTATAGGAGCCGGTGTCAATGGGCTTTGAAATGCATATGGTGTCACCCATGCAGGTTGGGGAGCATCCAGTGTTTGTTTATAGTCTTCTCCAGGATTGGTAGTTCCTAGTATGGGTTCTAGAGCCCAGAGGCATTGTAGAGTATTGGACAGAATGAAACCTGCAGCCCTGTGTCCAGAATTCCAACTCTTCAGGTGTGCACAGGCCTTTTAAGATGGCTGCTGACATTAGCTCCGGGATCCACCCTCCTGAGAAGACCATTGTTCTGGCAGGGTGTAGCAGGTACACAGGCACGCTGGAGGTGTTTGTCTGTCTGCACTGACCAGGCCTGCACCTGGAGATGCAGCTGCTGCAGGACCAGCATGAGAACACTCTCATGTTCTAGATCAGGGGTCTTCAAACTATGGCCCTGCAGAGAAAATCCAGCCCAGTGTAGGATTTTATCTTGCCCACAGCTAGGGTTAGTTGCCTTCAGGTCAGCCTATGGTACAACATCCACAACTTTCCTCCCAGTCTCCAGCGCAGGCTCCTCTGCTGTCACTGTAATGTTGGTTGCTAGGATCGCCAGCATCCTAGCAACCAATCATATGCCTGCCCCAGCAATGGGAGGATGGTGCTTCCTCCATGTAGGTCTGCTCCTCCTCCATCTTCTGCTCAGTTATGCTCCTGGGCTCTCCAGGCTCCGAGTCATGCTAAAAAGTGTATGAGGTAAGGGAGGACTTTGATGGGGACCCTGAAGTAAGAAGGAACTCTTATGGGGACTGTAAAGTATGGGGAAACGCTTTTGGGGGCTCTCATGTAAGGGGGAACTCTTATGGGGACCCTGAAGTAAGAAAGTGGGGACTTTGATGTAAGGGCACACTATCGGCAGGTACCTACAAAAGGTTTAATGTTTTTTTTTCTGTGCTGACTCATGTTCTTCAGTTATCTGGGTCAAGTCCTCTGTCTTTCCTGTGATATGTTGATGTGTGGTGGATATTGATTGGCTAGTTTTTCACGCAATTTTCCACAGATCCACAAAATAGGGACCCTTCAGTGACCCAAGAGATTGCTGCTGGTTATACTGCCAAGATGTAGGCTGTTAAGCTGCTGGATGGTGCCCCCAGCTGGGGTGGGCTCTCGGGCCTCCCTGAGGGACTGAGAGCCTGAGGAACCTTAACTACCGATCTTGGACTTACTTGAGGTCTGAAGAAGGAGCCTATTGAGCATGCTCCAAAATGCATTACCGCCCCCTTCACCTCCTACATCCGACTGTGCTCTCCTAGCTTCATTTTGATGCACAGGCACAACCTGGACTCTACTTCCTGACCCTGTAGACAGATTTTGCTGCTGGACGGCTGGATGTCCCACCTGGATCTAATTACCACACAATGAGTCTTTTTAACTATTTATCTTGTAAGTGAAATTTATCCATTGTTTACTAAATAAATTGTCAATACTGCACTTAGAGGCGCCTTCCTCTCTTTTTCTTGTTACTACCCTTAAGGATCTTTGCCAAACATGGACTGTATGGACCCTGTGCTACCTCTTGTGGATCAATTGCCAATCCTGGGCTCTGCCTCTAATGGACGCTCAGGACTCTCTGCTGTTATTCAGGTATGATTACCTTATGGGCAGGAAAGCAGCTTTGTACAGGAATTCACGTGAGAAGTCGCTTTACAAGAACTGTTCCTGTACGTTGCCTTTCCTCGATCATGTTACCATTAACTGTTTAATGCCTGGTCTGAATGTTCCCTCTGAAGTGGCGTATTGCATGGTGGATCCAGAGAACAGGGCTCACTACATGGAGACTGTAGGTTACAATGGATACAGTACATTTTAATCCAGCATGTAGTTTGCTGTCCAGCGTAGACCATTGCTGGGGACAACCGTACATGTATCATAGCTTAAAGCGCAGTTCCAATCAAAAGCGGAAGATCCGATTATTTGCATCCTACCCCCCTCTCCACTGCCATATTTCGCATCTTTCGTAGGAGAGGGGGGCGTGGGTACCTGGGTTTGACAGGTACCCGCTCCCACTTCCGGCTCGGATCAGGAAGGAATTTTTTCCCCTGCAGGAGCAAATTGGATCGTGCTTTGCTGGGTTTTTTGCCTTCCTCTGGATCAACAGTGGGTGTACGAATATAACTGTTTTTTCTTTTTAATGGTTGAACTGGATGGACTTTTGTCTTTTTTCAGCCATACAAACTATGTAGCTATGTAAGTTCGCCGCGGAGAAGTGAGCCTGAAGTTCGGCCCCCTCCTTGCTCCCGCAGTTCTCCTGGGAACTTTCACAGGTCCCAGAAGACTGCCGGACCACTCAGGAGGCGCAGTGTGACTCTTGCACGCGCAGTGGGCACCAGCCTGGTGCCCCTAGTTGAGATGCCGGTGCCGTGGAGGACAGAAGGAGAGACGGGACAGCGCAGGTGAGTACATCACTGGACCCCAGGATAGGTGAGTGTGAGTTTATTAAATGTCAGCAGATACAGTTTTTGTAGCTGCTGACTGTTAATAAACACAAAAATGGCTGGAACTCCGCTTTAAAGCAAACAACCAGCCAGGGAATGGGTGACTGGTGTAGGGTGACAGTTACTCTGGTAGTGGAGGGGTGTTGCATTTGCCCCTTTCAGGAGTGGAGGGGTGTTGCATTTGCCATGTGGCTCCCTGCAGCGTGCGATCAGACCTGCGCACAGAGTGCCTAAGGACCTAACCTGGGAGTCATGACGTAGAGGGGCCCCTGAAAGAGCGAGGATGTAGTTACAGAGTGAGGTTCATTTCCTGTATCCATTGGTAACTGTGGACACGTTACTGGGAGTGAGGTGACAGGTATTGCTGGGTTGGTGGACGCCGGTGCAGGCCCCGAAGCACCTGTTTCTAAATTCTGCGCACCTGGAAGTTGGTGGTCTCTAACTGCGGTGGTAGCATTTGTAGCGCTTAGTGTAACAGTATTGGTCAGTTAGCCTCGGGTTGCTAGAGGGTTAACTGTGCTCATGGTGGCTCGCTTCTAACTGTGGGGTTGGGCCTTAATGCTGATTTTCGCATGGAAAAAAACTCCTGCCTAGAACCTAGGCAATTAACGAGTATGTGTAGTTCTAGTGTCCCCCACATGGGCCTGTAAGCCCTGCCCACAAGACTCAGGGTTCTATGCACAGGGGTCGCAGGGGTCACAATTACAACCTTGCCACATGCTCCAGGCGGCCTGTGAGCCACCTGGATAGAGAGGTGGCGCCATGTAGAGGAACCTATCCCTCCATGCAGCCACTGAATGCCCGCTTCTCCTCCTCTTCCTCTTCCATTCAGCAGCTGCAGGAAGGAAATGGAGGGCATCAGGTGCTCTACCTGCCGCCTTTGCCACCTCCCTATCCCTATACTGCTGCTATGGGCCCCTGTTTGTATCCCTGGTAAATGCTTGATTTACCAACCCCTTCCTTGTCTTAATGACTAGAGTCAGTAATCAGTACAGATCAGCGGAGGCATAGTAAAATGTGTTTACTATGCTTCAATTTATGAATGAACAGGGAGATCTGTACATAGCTATTGCTGCTCATCCATTCTGTGCTGCTGAGGCTGCCGAAATGGAAATTTGAGGTGTTCTGAATCTCCTTTTTCGCTCTTTTTCACCAACCCCCCCACCAATGGGGGTCCCAAAAAAATCTCTAAAATTAAAATTTAAAAATAAATAAAATGGTTAAGAAAATTAAATAAAATAACAAAAGTAAAAAACTACTGACCCCAGTGGCAGAACAGAGGTCGCAAAGGTCACACCTGCAACCAGATCTTGGTGTTCCACCACTGTGGGGAGGTCCCAAGGGCCCACTGCTGGACCATAATATAGAGTCCCACAATGGGAGTAAAAGGCCCGTGATCAGTGGGAAGGGCCCTGGCTGGGGGCCATGAGAGCCCTTCATGGTTTCTTGCACCGAGGCCCTGAAGGTTCTGGTTACGCCTCTGCTCCGATGTAATGGGAACTCTGATGGAGACCCTAATGTAAGGGGAACTCTTATATAAATTCGACTCTGATGGGAACTGTCATATAAGGGGGCACTCTGATGTAAAGACCGACTTTGATGTAACGGGGACACCGATGGAGACCCTGGTGTAAGGCAACCTTGAACCTCTGAGAGGTTCGTTTATTTGGAATTTCTTTGCTTTGCTGGAGTTCTTTCTCCATTCTTCTTCATATCATGCTGATTACAAAAAGGCTCCAACTAAATCTTATTCAGTCATTTAAATTTAATTAATTTATAAACTATTTGTAAAACGTACCATGTGTCCCTCGTACTGAACATTTTGGAGACCCCCAATTGTAGATCGTGAGACCATGCTCTAGTAATGTAGGCTAAACTAAAAAAACAGAACCTCTCTAATGCCCCAGAAGGTAAGTCCTGTGGCTGGTGACACTGTATGCTAGTTGGGATATAAGTCTCGTCAGGCTCAAATTAAACTACAAGAAAATGGCGCCCAGCGACACACAGAATCAGCAGACTGTAAAGCTAAAATAGTAAAAATAATGAGAATTGGCTTCAGCTTGGTTCTCCACCCACCCATGTGTATGGTTGGGCGCCATTTTTCCTGTAGTCTAACAATGTTCTAGTGGGTTGAGAGCCAGTGTAGACTGAGTGTCAGGGCCCTGTCCTCAGCAGAGGTGTTAGGAGACCTGGCACCCCTGCCAGTACCTTGCATGGCCGCAGAAGTTCACATTGGCTCAAATTTGGCTTCAAACGGCCTTTATAAGGAAGCCATGCCCTACTCTCAGGTGCTGGTTGATCTCTGGCTTCCCAGTACCTTGTTCCTGTTTCCTGTTTCTTGTGCTATTGTGATCTGTGATTTCCTGATACCGACTTGGCTTGCTCTTGGACCTGTCTGCTCTGCTTAACCCCTGATCTGACCTCGGCTTGGCTAACAGATATTCCCTCTTTGCTCCTCTGTGTATGACCTCGGCTATCCCATCTGACTATGTCTGCTCTGATTCTCACCTGGTAGCTGACCTTGATTTGAACCGGCTATCCAGTAATCCTCTATTCCCGGAAGGGCTTACATACTACGCACAGGCGCCTCCTGTCTGCAGACCTCATCTCAGTGCATCAGCTGTCCTCCTGGGTGGACCACCAACAAGCACTCCTACAGGTGACCTGTGCAACTTTGGGCCTGACTCCCGCTATCCCACTCTGAGGGGAGTCGGGAACTCAGCCGCAAGGGAAGCCCTCTCTCCATTGGCCTCTCACACCAGGTACGTGACACCGAGTTGGGCAGATTTTTAGCCAGGAGATTGTTTTAACGAACTTGAGTGATTGAAGGAACTTTCCTTACGAATAAAAGTGAGCAAAAGAGCCCCGAAACATACTTGACTACCCGGAGTTCATGAAATGCCATACATCTAAAGTGAGCCCCCACCACCAAGTACTCTCTTCCTAGGTATTCGTTTCTAGCTGGTTCCACCAACTCCTTTGTAGCATCTAATTAGGCACTTTTTTGTTTTGTTTTTTACCACCGATAAATAAATCCAAGCATCCCATAATGAACTTTCCTGCTCCGCTAGCTGTATCTGCTACAAGTCAATCTACAAAAACTGTTACGTGGTTCAAAGGGAAAGTAAAGTGAATTCTTCCTAAAAGAACCCAGACAACCACAACAAAAAAAACCCCAAAAACACATTTTAAACATTCCTTACTTCATCCAAAAATGTAAAAGAGATTTAGACACAAAGTTTTGAATACTTACTGAAGCTTCTTGGATTAATCCTTCTCTAACTTTAATGATGACGTTTTCTTTGGTCACCAGCTGGTTAGCAGATACTCTGGATTCATAGACTCTCTCCCTAGGGTCAGGCCTTTCCTCCATCCTTCTCACTCTGTATGTCGGAGGGGGTTCAGCTTCCTTCTCTCCAAACTCCTTTTCCAAAGTGGAGGCAAAGATTCGTACTGTATCCACGTTACTGTCCACCAGACGAATTTCTTTAAGGCTAGATCTGCCTTTAGGTTTGTTGTCCATGTGTTTTTTGATGGCTTTGATAATATTCTCTGCGCTTTGATCTACAGGACAACCAAATATACCGGAGCTGATGGCTGGGATGGCGATGGAGGTATGCAAGTACTCCTCAGCCAGCTCCAAGCTGCTGGTTATGGCTTTCTGTAGAAGATCCTCCCGCTTTCTAGGTGATTCAGAGTACCATTTGGGCCCCACTGTATGTATAACCTGCTTACATGGCAGTCTACCGGGGTCCGTTATTACCGACTCTCCTGCGGACAATCGTCCTTCTGTCCTGACAATCTGATCATAATCCTCTTGTAGTTTTGGACCTGCAGCTTTCAGTAAAGCCAATGCCAGACCACCAACGTGCTTCAGATCCTCATTGGCTGCATTAACGATGACATCGGCTCTGTGACGGCACAGGTCATCTTTATGCACGGAGATGACCGTTCCATTTGGATGACTGACTTGGCATTGTGATCCTTCCACTTCCTCAGGTTCATCTTCTTCAATCTCTTCCTCCTCTTCCTTCTGCAAACGTATGAGGCATTTGTATTTATTCTTCGCCATAGTGACATAAATGTCTTCATTTGCCAAACAAAACTTCTTGGCTCCGGGTTTATCAATGTTCAGTGTGTCAGAGCAGAGGGAACCCAGGGCATCACTAATACGGGAGTGGGCTTCAGCTACGCAGGTCTTTGGGCCTCTCAAGCGTATATTTTTATTACGGATGACCACACTTAAGTTATCTTTCTTCAGATCATCCAACACTTGTTTCTTCTCTTCTTTGAGGAACTGCATGACCAGCAGTGATTTGACTTTAATGAGCTTTTCCATGGGAGTGTTTTCCTCTAGAAATTTACTGACTTTTTGGTAACATTGTTGAACATTTGAAGACAGGCCGGCGATGGCCACACTGTTCTCTTCTCCAGAATAGGATTCCAGTATCAGGACGGTGATTTTCTCTATATTGTACGACTCAAGCAGATGTGAATGAAGACTTCCCCACTCTGGACTCGTCAGGATACTCTTTTCTTCAACTGAAACGTCTCTACAAATGAGTTCTTGGTTCATCTGTTCCTCGGCATCTGTGAAGTCTTTCTTTGAGCAGGCCGTCAGTTGAACAGCGCCATCCTCAATTTCAAGCATTGCGTTGATGTTGTGACGTACAAAGAGCAGAGAGGACAGATCCTCGTTATCGGTGGACATCAGGAACTGGACGAGGTGCGGATTCATCTGGATGGATTTACTTTTCATTTCTTGTTTGATCTTGAATAGCTCACATTTGGCAGTGAGCACTTCTTCCATTAGTCCGGATAGTAGGATCGCCTTTCCTTGCACGTCATAGTCAATCCTCAGCTCTGGAACTTGGTCCAGGATCTTCTTCTTCAGGCCGCTGTTACACATAATCTGATAGAGGGCTGGAGACATGGGAAAAGTCTCAGTCTTGGTTTGGCTCTTTCTTGCCACCTCTTTAGAGGTTTCCTCTACCAGTTGTGTGAATGTGGGATCAATCCTGGAAACGTTCTTTACCATTCCCGCTAAGAAGACTTGACCTGAATCCAACTCGGGTTTGAGAAGAACTCCGTTATATGTGGAGCTGCTGGCATGTTCTTTAACAGCGTTCCAGACCGACTGATCCATTTTATATTCTTTGACTTTGTACTTTGATATGAGGCGTGAGAACTCTGTTTGGACATTGTCTTTCCATGTCGGTACCAGCTTCGCCAATGTTCCGGGATCAGTAGACTTGGCCTCAGGAAAGCACAATGTGATGACGGGGTTGGGGCAGAGTAGATCTGGCCATTTGATCTCACATGTATGAGTCCTCATTGCTTTTTCCATGCCCTCTTTGAACTGGTCGTTCCCGAGGATGACTTCCAAAACGTACGGACTTACGGGGAAGGTGAGCGGCTCTGGTGGTTGTATTTGAGGTCTTTCGTCTCCATAAAGCACCATCTCCAGTTCCGGATAATACGGATAGACAGATATTTCCTTCTTATTCAGCTGATGCTTCTTCCCCAGAACTTTCCTAGCAGCTGCAGAGAACACAGAGGAAGAAGAGGAGTCATCAGAATCTCATTGGTGGAAAACCAGGAATACTTCTTAGGGTTACAATTGTACTAACAAACCTGAATGTTATCATGAATGGAGGAGTTTGAGGAATGTGGGTCTGTTTCTGTCTACCATTGTTAAATCTATTCACCAATATTCTATTCTATTCTATAATATATTCTATTCATATTCTATTCTATTCTATTCTATAATATATTCTATTCATATTCTATTCTATTCTATAATATATTCTATTCATATTCTATTCTATTCATGCCACACGTCGATCTTGCATTCATTTTTTCCATAAATAATCTTTCTGTAGGTTGGTGGTATTTCCTTGTTTTTCCTCAGCAAGCCAAGATTTTCCCCAAACAAAAAAATGCAAAAACTCCCCCTCCTCCCAGTACAAATACCCCCTTCCAGCACAAATCTTGGCCCGCTAATCCCCTCTCCCAACTCCCCCCCCCCATTTCTCCCTCCAGGAACAAATCCCCATCCCCCAAAAAATCCCCTCATAGCACAAATCCTCTTCCCCAATCCCTACTCCTAGAACAAATCCTCTCCTCCCCAATTCTCCCCTCCTAGCGCAAATCCCCACCCCCTTTCCCCAGATTACCCTTCCTAGTGCAGATTCTCCCCTCCACCACTTGAATCGCACCTTCTAGAACAAATCCCCCCCAATCCCTCCTCCTAGCACACGTATTCTCCCCCAATCTCTTCTCCTAGCATAAATTACCCCCCTTTTTGCAAAGATTACCCTTCCTAGCAAAATTCCTACCCCCATCCCTCCTCATAACACATATCCCCGCAGTCCCTCCTAGCACAAATCTTCTCCGCCAATCCCTCCTCCAATGGAATAGTGTCCCAGTATTGGTGTCAGTGGGGGGAATAGTGCCCCATCATTGGTGTCAGTGGGAGGAATAGTGCCCCATCATTGGTGTCAGTGGGAGGAATAGTGTCCCATCATTGGAATCAGTGGGAGGAATAGTGCCCCATCATTGGTGTCAGTGGGACGAAGTGCCCCATCATTGGTGTCAGTGGGAGGAATAGTGCCCCATCATTGGTGTCAGTGGGAGGAATAGTGCCCCATCATTGGTGTCAGTGGGAGGAATAGTGTCCCATAATTGGTGTCAATGGGAGGAATAGTGTCCCATCATTGGTGTCAGTGGGAGGAATAGTGCCCCATCATTGGTGTCAGTGGGAGGAAGTGCCCCATCATTGGTATCAGTGGAAGGAATAGTGCTCCATCATTGGTGTCAGTGGGAGGAATAGTGCCCCATCATTGGTGTCAGTGGGAGGAATAGTGCCCATCATTGGTGTCAGTGGGAGGAATAGTGCCCCATCATTGGTGTCAGTGGGAGGAATAGTGCCCCATCATTGGTGTCAGTGGAAGGAATGCTGCCCCATCATTGGTATCAGTGGCAGGAATAGTGCCCCATCATTGGTGTCAGTGGGAGGAATAGTGCCCCATCATTGGTGTCAGTGGAAGGAATAGTGCCCCATCATTGGTATCAGTGGCAGGAATAGTGCCCCATCATTGGTGTCAGTGGGAGGAATAGTGCCCCATCATTGGTGTCAGTGGGAGGAATAGTGCCCCATCATTGGTGTCAGTGGAAGGAATAGTGGCCCATCATTGGTGTCAGTGGGAGGAATAGTGCCCCATCATTGGTGTCAGTGGGAGGAATAGTGCCCATCATTGGTGTCAGTGGACGGAATAGTGCCCCATCATTGGTGTCAGTGGACGGAATAGTGTCCCATCACTGGTGTCAGTGGAAGGAATAGTGGCCCATCATTGGTATCAGTGGGAGGAATAGTGCCCCATCATTTGTGGCAGTTGACGGAATAGTGGCCCATCATTGGTGTCAGTGGGAGGAATAGTGCCCCATCATTGGTGTCAGTGGGAGGAATAGTGCCCCATCACTGGTGTCAGTGGAAGGAATAGTGGCCCATCATTGGTATCAGTGGGAGGAATAGTGGCCCATCGTTGGTGGCAGTTGACGGAATAGTGGCCCATCATTGGTGTCAGTGGGAGGAATAGTGTCCCATCATTGATGTCAGTGGGAGGAATAGTGCCCCATCATTGGTGTCAGTGGGAGGAATAGTGCCCCATCATTGGTGTCAGTGGGAGGAATAGTGCCCCATCATTGGTGTCAGTGGGAGGAATAGTGCCCCATCATTGGTGTCAGTGGGAGGAATAGTGCCCCATCATTGGTGTCAGTGGGAGGAATAGTGCCCCATCATAGGTGTCAGTGGGGGGAATAGTGCCCCATCATTGGTGTCAGCGGAAGGAATAGTGCCCCATCATTGGTGTCAGTGGAGGAATAGGTCCCCATCATTGGTGTCAGTGGAAGGAATAGTGCCCCATCATTGGTGTCAGCGGGAGAAATAGTGTCCCATCATTGGTGTCAGCGGGAGGAATAGTCCCCCATCATTGGTGTCAGTGGGAGGAATAGCGCCCCATCATTGGTGTCAGTGGCAGGAATAGTGCCCCATCATTGGTATCAGTGGGAGGAATAGTGCCCCATCATTGGTGTTGGTGGGAGGAATAGCGCCCCATCATTGGTGTTGGTGGGAGGAATAGCGCCCCGTCATTGGTGTTGGTGGGAGGAATAGCGCCCCGTCGGTGGGAGGAATAGCGCCCCGTCGGTGGGAGGAATAGCGCCCAGTCGTTGGTGTCGGTGGGAGGAATAGCGCCTCGTCGTTGGTGTCGTGGGAGGAATAGCTCCCCGTCGGTGGGAGGAATAGTGCCCCATCGTTGGTGTCGGTGGGAGGAAGAGCGCCCCGTCGTTGGTGTCGGTGGGAGGAGCAGTGCCCCGTCGTTGGTGTCGGTGGGAGGAGCAGTGCCCCGTCGTTGGTGTCGGTGGGAGGAATAGCGCCCCATCATTGGTGTTAGTGGGAGGAATAGTGCCCCATCATTGGTGTCAGTGGGAGGAATAGTGCCCCATCATTGGTGTCAGTGGGAGGAATAGCGCCCCGTCGTTGGTGTCGGTGGGAGGAATAGTGCCCATCATTGGTATCAGTGAGAGGAATAGTGCCCCATCATTGGTGTCAGTGGGAGGAATAGCGCCCCGTCTTTGGTGTCGGTGGGAGGAGCAGTGCCCCGTCGTTGGTGTCGGTGGGAGGAAGATCGCCCCGTCGTTGGTGTCGGTGGGAGGAGCAGTGTCCCATCGTTTGTGTCAGTGGGAGGAATAGTGCCCCATCATTGGTGTCAGTGAGAGGAATAGTGCCCCATCATTGGTGTCAGTGGGAAGAATAGTGCCCCATCATTGGTATCAGTGGAAGGAATAGTGTCCCATCATTGGTGTCAGTGGGCGGAATAGTGCCCCATCATTGGTGTCAGTGGGAGGAATAGTGCCCCATCATTGGTGTCAGTGGGAGGAATAGTGCCCCATCATTGGTGTCAGTGGGAGGAATATTCCCCATCATTGGTGTCAGTGGGAGGAATAGTGCCCCATCATTGGTGGCAGTAGATGGAATTGTGTCCCATCATTGGTGTCAGTGGGAGGAATAGTGTCCCATCATTGGTGTCAGTGGGAGGAAGATCGCCCCGTCGTTGGTGTCGGTGGGAGGAGCAGTGTCCCATCGTTGGTGTCAGTGGGAGGAATAGTGCCCCATCATTGGTGTCAGTGGGAGGAATAGTGCCCCATCATTGGTGTCAGTGGGAGGAATAGTGCCCCATCATTGGTGTCAGTGGGAGGAATAGTGCCCCATCATTGGTATCAGTGGGAGGAATAGTGCCCCATCATTGGTGGCAGTGGGAGGAATAGTGGCCCATCATTGGTGGCAGTGGGAGGAATAGTGCCCCATCATTGGTATCAGTGGGAGGAATAGTGCCCCATCATTGGTGTCAGTGGGAGGAATAGTGCCCCATCATTGGTGTCAGAGGGAGGAATAGTGCCCCATCATTGGTA
This sequence comes from Staurois parvus, assembly GCF_062004578.1. Classification (NCBI taxonomy): domain Eukaryota; kingdom Metazoa; phylum Chordata; class Amphibia; order Anura; family Ranidae; genus Staurois; species Staurois parvus. The sequence continues at coordinate 470,036 of NW_028318795.1, forward strand.
TCAGTGGAAGGAATAGTGGCCCATCGTTGGTGGCAGTAGATGGAATAGTGTCCCAAGGGCCAGATAAAGGCAGGCAAAGGGCCTCAGGTTGGAGACCGCTGCTCTAGATCATTATTGCATCCAACCCCCCGTACGTTTGATTATTAATATTTGTTATGGGGGAGCTGGTTGCAGTTCCCTTTAGTGAAGGAGTCTGGGATGTAAAACTGATACGTTGTTGCTAAATACCAGAAATGAATGTCTCTTGTAATTAGTGTGCGACTTCCGCTACGTCGTACCTAAATGACATCAAACAATAATGCGATTTATTTTTGGGGGGGACTAATATGGGGAATTGATAGAGAAATGCTTTGTTTTAGCCGGAGATCTTCAGAAAGATTCATTATAATTCATGATCATAAATGGCCAATCATCTCCATCCCGGGCATGTGTGCAGTCCTGGAATCAGAGCACCCGGTGCTGTCCGGCATGAAACGCGACTTACCTTCCACGGTGGAGAACGTCACCACTGCGGCGCCCTTGTCAGGAATGACAATATCCTCCGTACTTCCAGGAACGCCATGCTTCGGGTTCTCAAAATATAGGCTGATGTAGTCCTCAGCTATGTTGAGGGGGAGACCTTCAACCCTGATCGATCTAGTTTCTTCCAGAGGCTTCACTTTAAATTTCCAAAATTTGGAGTTTCTTGAAAGGTTTTTAACAGTTTTTGAAATATCTGGTAAAAAAAAAAAAAATTGGTTGATCGACCGATAAATGAACCTGAATGCAGAGCAGGATACATCGTATATTGGTGATGCTGCTTCCTCTATCTTGAATTTTGTATTCTGCTTTTCTATTGGCTTCAGAAAATCTTTCATAGTCAGACACCAGAGGATCAGCCGTTTACGTAGGCTTCCGGTCACATAGATAAAACGGGAGTGTAACGGAACCGGACCCCCACTGCACTAGGGTATTTCCGTTAAAATCCTGCTTCCCTGTCCGAACACAGATCCACGGACACCACCGCTGACCATACAAGACTAGAGACCACCAGACTTGAAGGAAACCAGGAAATAAACTGCTTTATTTTAACACCAATACAAGATATAAACATTCAAGGGAACAACCCCCCTCCCTGCATATGGACACAGGGCGGGGCCAACCAAATCTAGCAACCAGAGACACATCAGCAGACACCCCCCACCAAGCCAATACACAAACACATACATCCCATAATAGTTTGCTCCCAAGCAAGACAAGCAATAGAACAATGGGATGCACCACATGGCAGTATACAATGAACAACCCCCCCACCCCACCTATACATGTCTACACAATATCAGGACATTCCACCCTGTACCCCCAACAGGCACAGGGTGACTTACACATAAGAGGGATATGGGGAGCTGAGACAGGGGTCTCCCCACCCCTCCAAAGGGGGCTGTGTTCCATGGGCCCCCCACCCAAAGTCACTCCCGTCACAGGGAGGTAGGAGGAAATCTCGCAAAGTGAGGGGTTTCCCATCTTAGCTTTGACAATTGTCCCCACTGGAGGATTTCCCCCTATCTCTCCTTCTGGGGACACCTCTAAAGTTTTAGATTGCCCTTCACTTTCTTTATCTTTGATGAGGAAAAATAATTATTATGTTTTATTATTGATCAATTGACAATATTAACCCCTTGGCGCCGCCACCTCCCGCCCCTTTAAGGGTTTCAGAAGCCGGGAGGCGGGGTGGGGTTTCAGGATAATGTGACCGCCGTGATTCGCCGTCACGGCGGTCACATGATCAGGAAAGGTCCCGATCGAAAGAGGAGATCAGGACCTTTCCGTGAATATCGGACTTGTGTGCTGGGAGCGGGCAGGGCGCACATAGGTTTTTCTGTGCGGCCGCTTGGGGTTAAGGCCCAGACACCGGGAGGACGCACATTTGCACGCAGCTGGTGCCAAGAGGTTAAGGTGTCATTAAACCCAGACTATGGAAAACTCCTATGAAATGCTATATAACAGAGAATGCATACTCACACAGCCACTAAAGCATTCATTTTGTGTAGAGTGAAATATACCTGGTTGATCCTGCCTTCAGCCATCCCTACCAGCTTCTCTGCGTACCCACTGCAGCTTGAGATTGTGTAGGCTAGCTTTTGTCATCTACTGAGCATGCTCCAGTTTCAGTACCCTTCTAAGCTGTTCATTTCCTTCCTTTTTCTATCTGTACGCCAGAAGCGTAGCTAGAACCTTCAGGGCGTCAGTGCAAGAAACCATGAAAGGCCCCCATTACCCCTGGCCTAGGCCCTTCCCACTGATCCTGGGGCCCAGAGGCAGAGGGGTGGTGAGGGCAACATATGGAGGAGCCAATGCCCTCATTTTCCTCCTGTAGCTGCCTAATGCCTTTGGGATGGAAAGGAGGAGAAGCAGGCATTCAGCGGATGCAGGAGGAAAATGGTTCTTCTATATGCCGCCCCCACAGCGCCTCCTATCCAGGTGTGCAGGGGTGCTACATGGGCTCCCTGGAGCATGGGGTCGGGTCACAATTGCGACCCCTGTAGCTACGTCCTTGGTCACATATAAACTCTATTGTCATATGTGGGGGTAATGTACAGAGTATTATGGGATATTAATACACCCCCGGGGTCAGTCATAGATTGGGGGGGTCATAATATATATTTATATATATATTATATACAGTATACTGCTCCCCACGGCCCTACCCCCAGAGGTCAGTCATAGTTAGTTGTGGGGTATAATTAAAACTTTATTGCCCCTCATGAGCTTCTCTGCCCCCCCCTCCCCTTCTGGGCTTTTAGTTTAACCTCCTCTGAATTCCCTTCCCCCATGACAGGTTCCCACTCCCACTGACTGGTGTATGGCTCAGGAACAGGAGGGTGGGGTGGGCTCTGCAATGGGGGGGGGTTTTACCAATCTCTAATCCCCTCCCCATGACAGGTCCTCTTTCCCCCTCCCACTGACTGGTATATGGCTCGGGAACAGGAGGTTGGGTTGGGCTCAGTGTCAGGTCAGGGGGCCGGGTTGCCAGTCTCTAATCCCCTCCCCAATGACAGGACCTCTTTACCCCTCCCACTGACAAGTGTAAGGCTTGGGAACAGGAGGGCATAGTTGGCTCAGTGAAAGGAAGTGGGGTTACAAGTTTATAATTCCCTCCCTCTGACCATATATGGCTCAGGGACAGGAGGTCAGGGTGGGCATCAGGGGAGTTGGGTGCGGTTAATATTAATATAACCCCGCCATGTTGTCACTGTCCCAGATGGCCCTGTGGCTGCCATATTGTAACCTGACTTTTTTTGAGTCATGGACGCAGTAATGGCTTTTTTCTGGCAACTCCACCATGCAGCTCATTTTTGTTCAAATATCATATTGTGCTCCTTCAAAACAACCATACACAGACACTGATTGCAATTTAAAAAGCCACAGATGTGGGAAATGAACCTTTAATTGCCATTGTACCCTGTGTGTCCCCTTGTGTATCTGTACCAAGACCCAACATTCCAGGGGGCGGAGACTTCTGATCTGGGGGGCGGAGACTTCTGGGCCATTTGGGGGATTTCTGTACTCATTAGGATTCAAAAAGGAGCCAAACAACCATGTGATCATAAATGGCTTCATATCATCACCATCCTTCAAGAAAAGACAATTCTTGGCACGATAGGTCAGATTTGCATCATCAATGCCAAAATGTCCTGATTTTTGCCGGGAGAGGAAAACGTTTGAGAAAAACTGTATGTACAGCGGAAGCCCACCAACCCACTTATGGAGGCCAGTTCCAGCCATGTAGAATGGACGCAAGGGGGTGGATTTACTAAAACTGGAGCACTCAGAATCTGGCGCAGCCAATCAGCTTCTGACTTCAGTTTGTTCAATTAACCACTTCCAGTCCGGACACTTTCCCCCCCTTCCGGTCCGGACACTTTCCCCCCCCTTCCAGTCCGGACACTTTCCCCCTCTTCCAGTCCGGACACTTTCCCCCCCTTCCAGTCCGGACACTTTCACCCCCTTCCAGTCCGGATACTTTCACCCCCTTCCAGTCCAGACGCTTTCACCCCCCTTCCAGTCCGGACACTTTCACCCCCTTCCAGTCCGGACACTTTCCCCCCCTCCCCCCAGGCCAATTCTCAGCTTTCAGCGCTATCACACTTTGAATGACAATTGCGCGGTCATGCAACACTGTACCCATATGGATTTTTTAGCATTTTTTTTGAGACAGATAAATCTTTATTTTGGTGGTATTTATTCACCGCTGGGATTTTTATTTTTTTTGCTATGTAAATGAAAATGTCAAAAAATTTTGAAAAAAAGTGTTTTTCTTATAAAATTTTGCAAATAAATATTTCATCATAAATCTCGGCCAAAATGTATTCCGTTATCTATTAAGTAAAAAAAAACAAAACCCAAATTAGGCTATAACCAAAAATTTACAGGGTTACCATGGTGACACTGTACTACTTGTGGGGGGTGATGAAGATTTTATTTTTTTTACTTTGATTGCTTTTACACCCATAAAGGCTGTAAAAGCAATAATTTCTCCTTCACTCTGGCTGCATTCATGCCGCCATTGAGAAATACTGTGTGAGCTGTGATTGGTCACAGCTTGTCACATGGTACAAGGCTGTTGTGAAGGGCCCTGTACCATGTGACCTCTGTGATCATTCACAGATTTCACACGTAGTAAGCAATGATGTCAGAAGTGACATCTTGCTTACTACTCTTCATGTGATCACTGATTGGCCAAACAGTGATCACATGATCGGGACCTCGTACAGAGGTCCCGTCTGACGATCGGTATTCCACTGTGCCAGGAGGACACAGCGGGCACCGGATCACAGTGCTGCGCGCTCCCAGGGAGCGCGCACAAGCAGGGGGCGGGGAGGCCGTTTATATACAACGGCCGGACGGGAGGTGGTTAAGCTTTGGCAATAAAACCTGGAAGCTGATTGGTCTCTCTGCAGAAGTGGACCTGATTTTGCACCCTCCGGCTTTATTAAATAAACCCCAAGAGTTGAGAATGAAGTGGATTTAGACCACATGCCTTTCCCAAGCCTTACCTTACAAGCTGGCCGAACAAAAACAAAACAAACTGTATATATCCTGTGACAGTGTGGCGATCTGTCACCCGGGATTCTCAACAAGGCAGGTTGAGGGGCTCCAGGGTAAGTGTTTGATACGGAGCAAAGTGGCTTTTCAGTTTCCTCCTGTGTTTGTAAGTTCTGTTTTGGGATCTGGAGCCTGGAGATTTCAAAGAGATCTGGGAGGGATGAAATCTCCAATCCTGGGACCAGGTTTTGGGAATGGCCAGGAGACTGATTGCACAGGTGTGTGCAGGCCTTTTTCATAGAGTCAGGACCAGAGTTCTGGGCTCCACCTCAGCAGACAGGAGTCAGGAGGGCTCCACCCTGGCAGGCAGGGGGTCACTGCCTTGAAGTCAGGTGGTGTCAGGGATCGCGGCGTCCTGTCGGCCGGCGCATGCGCGCTGGCAACGGCTCACGCCGGGACACAGGCACCAGGTCCCGGCGAGCCGCGGATGACAGGACGCCGCACATGCGCAGTGGAAGCCGCGGGCACGCCTCGGGCGACCAATGACAGCCCGGGGGCGCGTCCTGGGCGGCCAATGACAGTGCAGGGCGCACTATTTAAAGATGCCCTGCACTGTCAGTAATTGCCGCAAGGTCTATCTGTGATTCTGCACCCGTTCCTGCACCCGTCTAGTGACCCTGACTACGCTGCCTGCTCCTGGGATTGACCCGGATTGCCCTGACTAATCTGCCTGCTCCTGTGATTGACCCGGATTGCCCTGACCATTCTACGGACTGACTTATCCTGCTGATCCTGCGTGTGACCCGACTACTCTTTGCCCGCCGATTCTGTACCCCGCTTACCCCCACGGGACCGCGATCCGTTACCACTCTGCTGGGGCCGCCATCCTCTTCAAATCTGGCTCTCCCGGTACCTGCATACGTCCCCGGAGGTCTCCTCAGCCACTGGTGGGCCTGTTCAGAGGTCGTGACCTGGCCCGGGACTGTTTCAAGTCCATCCCCACCATCAGGGGCCCTGGTGAAAGCACAGCCCGGGCTTAGACCCCACACTCTGGGTAGGTCTGCCAGTTGGCAGCCTGAAGCACCACCTGGCGGATCTCAACAGTACCTTGCGGCCATGACAGAGCCAGGAAGTGGACCGGCGTCCCTAGAGGATATTTGCCAGCACCTGGCAACTTTGACCCAGGCTTTCCAGAATTTCCACAGTCGCTGCGCCCGACTGGAGGACCGCATGGAGTCGTTAGCCCCCCTGACTCCCCCTGCTCAGAGTCCTCCATCTGCCGAACCTCCCGGCATCCGGAGCGGTTGCCACATCCCTAGCTCCTGAACCCCGCGTTCCCCTGCCGGAGCGATTCCGTGGTGACCGGAGCCGCTTCCGAGCCTTCCGGAACGCTTGCACCCTGTATTTCGACTTGCAGCCCCGCACGTTCACCACCGAGACCGTCAAGGTGGGGTTTATAGTCTCTCTCCTTCAGGATGAGCCCCAGGCTTGGGCTCACTGTCTGATGGAGAAGCACGACCCCCATCTTGACTCCGTGACCGAGTTCTTTCAGGCCATGGCTGTTTTGTATGACGACCCTCAGCGGGCTGCTTCCGCAGAGGCTACCCTATACTCTCTACGGCAAGGCCGCCGGAGAGCCGAAGAATACGCGTCCGATTTTAGGCGTTGCATGGGAGACACCAGATGGAACGATGCGGCCTTATGTCACCAGTTCCGCATCGGGCTATCTGAGTCTCTCAAAGACGAACTAGCACGAGTAGGCCTACCTGACTCCCTGGAAAAACTGATTGAGTTGGCCATTCAAATTGACCGTAGATTAAGGGAACGTCGGCTGGAAAGGAGCAGCCAGGGTCAAAGGGTGGCATGGATTCCACCGAGGGACACAGCTCCAGCCCCAGGGAACCATCTGCGAAGCACGGAATCAGGGGACAACCCGGAACCCATGCAACTGGGACTGGCCCGTTCCCACTTATCGGTCGAGGAACGTCAGAGGGGACGATCACAGAACCTATGTCTGTACTGCGGGGAAGCTGGTCACCAGGTGCGCTCCTGTCCTGCAAAAATGAGTAAGTCCACGTCCTTTTCTTTTACTTTACCTGCAGGAAGGGATGATCCGTCAAGTTACCTGGCCATACCTGTGTCTTTACAGCTCCCCGGAGGAACATTGTCGGTGACCGCAATCGTTGACTCGGGAGCCTGTAGTTGTTTTATCGATCTGACTTTTGCCCACCGGCAAAAAATCCCTCTCCAGACCAAAGAAAGGGGGTTCAACATCTTCTTGGCAGATGGGTCCAGTATAAAATCTGGGGTGGTGGACCAGGAGACACCACCCATTTTCACCACAATGGCAGACCATCACCAAAAGTTCCTCCGTTTGGATGCCATCGCGTCTCCCCTTTTTCCAGTCATTCTGGGGCTTCCTTGGCTGAGGGCCCATAACCCCCAGATTGACTGGGAAAAGGGAACAATTCAATTTCGGTCACCTTACTGTTTGAGTCACTGCCACATCACAGGATCCGTGGTTCCCCGGTTCCTCCTGTGCTTGGATGGCGACACCAATCTATCCCAGGTTATTCCTCCGGCCTACCATGACTTTTTAGACGTTTTCAGTAAGCGAGGAGCTGACATTCTTCCTCCGCACCATTCATACGATTGCCCCATAGACCTCCTACCCGGGTCTGAAATCTCGTTCGGCCGTATCTTTCCTTTGTCTGAAACGGAATCGGGTGTACTGAGGGAATATATTGACGAAAACCTTCGGAAGGGATTTATTCATCCATCCACATCCCCAGCCGGGGCCGGGCTGTTCTTCGTAGAGAAGAAGGACAAATCGTTACGGCCCTGCATAGACTACCGTGATCTGAACAAAATAACGGTAAAGAATCGTTATCCCTTACCCCTAGTCCCCGAGCTCCTCCAGAGATTGAGATCAGCAACGATATTTACTAAATTAGACCTGCGGGGGGCCTATAACTTTGTTCGTATCAGGGAGGGGGATGAGTGGAAGACGGCTTTCCGTACGAGATTCGGCCACTATGAGTATTTGGTGATGCCATTTGGGCTCTGTAATGCACCGGCGACCTTCCAGCACTTTATCAACGATGTCTTTCGTGATTTCCTCGATGTTTTCGTGGTGGTTTATTTGGATGACATCCTAATTTTTTCCCCCTCACTGGAGGTTCATCGAGGTCACGTGTCACGGGTATTAGAACGGTTGCATCAACACGGGCTATACGCTAAGGCAGAAAAGTGCTGTTTCGAACAGCGCGAAATCACGTTCTTGGGACTGGTTCTCTCTTCCGCGGGGGTCGCGATGGATCCCCAGAAAGTCACGGCGATCTTAGATTGGCCAATTCCCGCCGACAAAAAGGGGGTACAGCGTTTCATCGGCTTTTCTAACTTTTATAGAAAGTTTGTTAGGAACTTCTCCGGTCTGGTCTCCCCTATCACGCAACTGACGAAACAAGGGGTCCGCTTTCAGTGGACTCCCGAAGCTCAAACGGCATTCGAAAAGCTCAAGAAATTGTTCACTTCTGCTCCCATTCTCTGCCATCCGGATTCTTCTCTCCCATATGTTTTGGAAGTGGACGCCTCCGAAAACGCAGTAGGAGCGGTGCTGTCCCAACTGAATGGTACCAAGGAACTACTGCACCCTGTGGCGTTCTTCTCCAGGAAGTTGACGCCGGCGGAACGTAACTATGACATTGGAGATCGGGAGCTCCTGGCCATTAAATCCGCTCTAGAAGAATGGAGGTACTTACTGGAAGGAGCCACACACCCAATCCTAATATTCACAGATCACAAAAACCTTGAATATTTAAGAACGGCAAAACGACTGAGACCTCGCCAGGTGAGATGGGCTCTTTTCTTTTCTCGATTTACATTCCATATAACGTACCGACCCGGTACTAAGAATACAAAACCAGACGCGCTGTCCCGCATGTTTGAGGACCCCGACGACCCAGTGGTACCTGACACCATCTTACCTTCCAGAAGCTTCCTCGCTCTACAAACGGAGCTTCGCTCCCGACTTCTCGATGCTTCTGTAGGACTACCAGTTCCGTCTGGGTCACCCCTCCAGAACCACGGTGGGCTGTTTTGGAAGGAAGACCGGATCATGGTCCCAGAAGAAGTGCAAACCTTGGTCCTAGGGCACTGCCACGACCATCCAATGGCGGGTCACTTCGGGGTTACGAAAACTCTGGAACTACTACGGTGCTCATTCTGGTGGCCGGATATGATCAAGGATTGCGAGCGTTACGTCCAGACCTGTCCCACCTGTCAAAGGAACAAGCCCTCTAGGAGCAGGGTATGGGGATTGTTACGTCCTTTACCTATACCCAAACGGGCCTGGCAGATGATAGCCATGGATTTTGTGGTCGAACTCCCACCATCCCAAGGCTACACAGCAATAATGGTGATCGTCGACCGCTTCTCAAAGATGGCACATTTTGTACCCCTGGAGAAGACCCCATCAGCACCAGAAACGGCACGGATCTTCATTAAGGAAGTAGTGAGGCTTCATGGGGTTCCCGAAGATATAGTGTCAGATCGGGGAGTCCAATTCACCTCCAGGTTCTGGAACGCCTTGCGTAAAGCACTGGGAATCAAGCTGTCGCTTTCATCCGCCTACCATCCACAGACCAACGGCCAAACCGAGAGGACCAACCAAACGCTGGAACAGTACTTACGATGCTACACATCCTACCTTCAGGATGACTGGCTGATGTTGTTGCCTTCCGCAGAATTCTCGTACAACAACTCGAATCACTCAGCTACGGGTCAATCCCCGTTCTTTTCCAATTACGGGTATCATCCCACATTCCTCCCTGATCTGATGCCTGAAAATCCGGTACCGGCGTCTCAAGACATCTTGAACTTCTTTTCTGTCAATAACAAAACGATTCAGGAAGCCATTGCTAAAGCCCAAGAGGACAGTAAAAGGGCGTTCGACAGGAAAAGAAGAGGAGAGTTACTGCTTCAACCAGGGGATCAGGTCTGGCTGGCAACGACCAACTTAAAGATGCTGTGTCCTTCGAGGAAGCTAGGACCCAAGTACATTGGCCCATTTCCGGTAAAACGAGTAGTCAACGAGGTGGCCTACGAACTCGAGCTTCCGCGAACCTTCAAAATACATCCTGTGTTCCAAGTGTCTCTCCTGAAGCCATCCAGACCGGATCCCTTCCCGGACCGTGAATCCAGACCTCCCGAGGCAGTCACCATAAGTGACCAGGAGGAATATGAAGTGGAGACTATCCTCAGTGGCCGAAAGAGGGGGGGCCAGACGCAGTTCCTGATAAAATGGAAGGGTTATGGCCCTGAGGAGAACTCTTGGGAACCCATCCAGAATGTTCACGCCCCCAGGCTCATCCGGGAATTTTTTCGTGGCCACCCGCAGTGGAGAGATCAGTGGGGCTCCCGGAGGGTGCCCATAGGGGGGGGGCAATGTCAGGGATCGCGGCATCCTGTCGGCCGGCGCATGCACGCTGGCAACGGCTCACGCCGGGACACAGGCACCAGGTCCCGGCGAGCCGCGGATGACAGGACGCCGCGCATGCGCAGTGGAAGCCGCGGGCGCGCCTCGGGCGGCCAATGACAGCCCGGGGGCACGTCCTGGGCGGCCAATGACAGTGCAGGGCGCACTATTTAAAGATGCCCTGCACTGTCAGTAATTGCCGCAAGGTCTATCTGTGATTCTGAAGTTCCTGCACCCGTCTAGTGACCCTGTTTTGACCCTGACTACGCTGCCTGCCCCTGTGATTGACCCGGATTGCCCTGACTATGCTGCCTGCTCCTGTGATTGACCCGGATTGCCCTGACTACTCTGCCTGCTCCTGTGGCTCTCCCGGTACCTGCATACGTCCCCGGAGGTCTCCTCAGCCACTGGTGGGCCTGCTCGGAGGTCGTGACCTGGCTCGGGACTGTTTCAAGTCCATCCCCACCATCAGGGGCCCTGGTGAAAGCACAGCCCGGGCTTAGACCCCACGCTCTGGGTAGGTCTGTCAGTTGGCAGCCTGAGGCACCACCTGGCGGATCTCAACAGGTGGGCTTCACCTAGGAGAGGTGGGAGCCAAAAGCAGCAAGGGGCTACTCCGGAGTAGCTGTGTGCGAGGGCCATTTTTGAAGGAGTCTGCAGGAGACAGACGTAAGCCTGAAGAGAAAGGCCAGAGGAAGATTGTTTATATTGATGTTGGATACCCCTGTGTGGGAAACCTCTTATGTTATTGAACTGTCATTTAAATAAAAGTGGGCTGAAACGGCCCTGAAAAATAAAGAAGCGAGTTGCTGTGTGCGTTACAAAAGCTCTACCATTTGAAGCAAGGTCCCACAATCCATTGTGACCGAAGTATTATATCTTTTTGCAGAGCTGATTTATGAATGATTTACATTGCCAAATTATTTCGTTGGTTTCCCTCCATATGACTTCATTGTATTTTTTCGTTGGCACTTTTCAGCCATCATAGTCCTGGTACTAGAAATAACTGTCCATAGCAGACGTGTCCTGAAAAGTCCCACCCAGGGGGTGACTCTAGGCCACCAGGACTAGGATCGGGAACTGGCATCTCAGGACTTTGGGTACCTTAGCAAAGGAATGTTTTAAAACTATTGAGCTCCGAGTTCATTTTTTTTTTTAGTACGTCTACGGTTCTAGGCATAAACAGCGGAATACAACGAAGAACTGTTTGATTATGAATAGAAAAATAAAACACATTGAGAACCGCAATACTTACAAATTGTTTTTTAACCCCTTGACGCCGACGTCACACAAATATGCGGCCTCACGGAACTGGGCTTTCTTCCGTGGGGGCCACATATTTGCGTACGTGTCTTTGTGGTGGGAGCGTGCCGCTCGGCGAGCTCCCAGCACAGAGACCGCGGTGTCACTAAGAACCCCAGGTCCCATTCTAACGATCGGAACCTGGGACTCACGATTCCGGGTCACATGATCGCTGTGATAGCCTCCGATTGGCTATCAGAGATATCAGTCACTGTACAGCCTGGACCCCTTGTTTTTTTCTCTCGTTATGAATGGAGAATTGAGATATATTGTATCAATATATACATTCTATTATACATTGTATCATTATATACATTCTATTATACATTGTATCATTATATACATTCTATTATACATTGTATTATTATATACATCCTATTATACATTGTATCTTTATATACATCCTATTATACATTGTATCATTATATATTCTATTATACATTGTATCATTATATACATTCTATTATACATTGTATCATTATATACATCCTATTATACATTGTATTATTATATACATCCTATTATAAATTGTATCTTTATATACATCCTATTATACATTGTATCATTATATATTCTATTATACATTGTATCATTATATACATTCCATTATACATTGTATCATTATATACATTCTATTATACATTGTATCATTATATACATTCTATTATACATTGTATCTCTCTAACTCCTGGCATAGAGAAAAAAAAATGTTTGTAAAAAATAAGAAGATAAATATATATTAAAAAATAAGGAAAAATACCTAGACCAAGGTTTGATCTAGTTCAGTGCCAGGGCAAGTGTTTGAGTCAAAGGTCAGGGTCAAAGGTCAGGATTTAAAAAAAAATTGGTATCAGTGTCAATTAATGTTAATGTCAGTGTGTTTTAGGTAAAAAAAACAAACAAAAACAAAATGCGCACTATTGTTTCTGGGCTGTACTCCGGGTACAAACAACAAATAACATACACATATATGGTATCGCTGCGATCGTCAAGAGCTGGAAAATGTATTTTGGGTTGTTCTTTGGTGGTAGGTTATGGTAGTAACAAGAAACACACAGCTAAATCAAAAAAAAATATTTTTTTTTTTCTATTTTGGGCCAGTTTTCCTTTTGATAAGAAAAAAAATCAGGAGATATCCATTTCCATTTACCACCAAATGAAAGCCCAATTTGTCCTGAAAAAATTGCGGTATAATCCACCCAGATGTACAAAGTAGTTGCGATGATACGGACGGTTTTACTAACACATGTCAACGTTGCAAAATTGTGCTTAGGCATTTAGATTTGTTTTACCCTCAGGAGTGACGGAGTTAAGATCCAATTACAGACATTTATTGCCCTTGTATTGATATACCTGCATATTACACCATAAGGGAAGGGCTTTGGGTTGGTTCTCACCGATATCACACAGGAAGGTGATGACAGCACATTGTTTCTCTGGAATTCTCTCCACCTTGAAGTCGGTCTTCTTACTCTTACCACTGATATTCTCCAGCACAAGGTTTAACATGTCCAAAGTGCAGCTGTCCTGGAGGTTCTCTATCAGAATCAGAGAGGTTTGGGGGTCCTGTGTAGTGGGCTGGGATTTGTTTCCCAGAGTCCCTGCAGCTGTTAAATTAAAGATAAAAACATTAAACTGGTCAGTATGTAAAATGTCATACTACCGATACAGTTATCTAGTGAAAATTCCCTCCGATCAATATGACCAGCATCTCCTTTAGCCATTGTGAATTGGATTCTGTCTTATAGTTTACTATTGTGACCTCCATCAGGCCCCTTCAACAACCATGACCACTATCAGGCCTCACCAACAACCATGACCACTATCAGGCATCACCAACGACCATGACCACTATCAGGCCTCACCAACAACCATGACCACTATCAGGCATCACCAATGACCATGACCACTATCAGGCCTCACCAACGACCATGACCACTATCAGGCCTCACCAACAACCATGACCACTATCAGGCCTCACCAACAACCATGACCACTATCAGGCCTCACCAACAACCATGACCACTATCAGGCATCACCAACGACCATGACCACTATCAGGCCTCACCAACAACCATGACCACTATCAGGCATCACCAACGACCATGACCACTATCAGGCCTCACCAACGACCATGACCAATATCAGGCCTCACCAACGACCATGACCAATATCAGACCTCACCAACAACCATGACCACTATCAGGCCTCACCAACGACCATGACCACTATCAGGCCTCACCAACAACCATGACCACTATCAGGCATCACCAACAACCATGACCACTATCAGGCCTCACCAACAACCATGACCACTATCAGGGATCACCAACAACCATGACCACTATCAGGCATCAACAACAACCATGACTACTATCAGGCCCTTTAGGCATACAGGTCACCCTCAAGTTCCTCAGCTGGGATGAACGCCATTGTATTTTACAGCCACCATAAAAAAAAAAACATATTTTACAGCAACGTCAACCAATATTAAGTCATGCAACCACATTGACTACAGTAATCCCTTATAGCCATTACAATCGTCATGTTCTACAGGCCCTCCATTATGTTCAACATCTAACACGGCTTTTCTCAAGCAAGGTTCCATGGAACCTTAGGGTTCTTCTAGAAGTTGTTAGGGTTTCCTTGAGCAATGAGCAATTTTTGACTCTCGGATAAGTAACCACTGACACAAATTATTATTTTAGCTGTCCGTAAGGATGAGATTTTTCCCACCGACCATAATTGTAAGAAGCATTCTTCCCTCCTACTGTCATGCTAATGTACTGTGAGCTGAAGGTTTTGTAAATATTAAAGCTGAATTCCTGGAATTCAGCTACTTTGTAAAACCTGCGGCCATGCCATGCGTTAAGTCTAAGGAGGTGCCTTCAGCCTAGTAGTCTTATCTCAATTATTCACATCTGAAAGGTTTATTGTGCTCCAGGAAGATCATTTCTGAAGCTCCAACACTGCGAATTGTGGTCTCAGTTCCTTCAAGAGCAGAGTCACTGGAACTGCTATGCTGTCCCTCCCTTCCCCTCCTGCTGCCCATTCACAGGAGCCTTTGTAATATGTGAACTCATTCACAAAATACGAAGGCTTCTGTAATGGGCAGCAGAGGGGAGGGGTGGGAATTGCTTATCTATGTGCTTCTCACAACCAGAATGTATCCTTTCGGAGTGCAATATACCTGTCACATATAAGTAAGCGATAAATCCCGTAGGTGACATGCACCTAATTGGACTTAATTCATACTTTGCCTGCACTTTTTCTAAAGTTGCTGAATTCTTGTAATTTAGCTTTAACAGGGGTTCCCTGACACTGGAAATTTCAAGGGTTGTGTTTAATGCTGCTCAAGGTAGAGAGACTCCCAATCTCCAAGCACAACTCCTCCTGTAGGTGCCAGCCTGGCTCGTGTGCTGCATAGATGAGAACAAAGGAGATCCAATCGGCTCCACTCCAAACATTCCACTTTATTGAACCAAGATAAAACCAGTACAGACAGTGGAAATACATTGGGGGACTGGCGTTTCACGCTAAAGACGCGTGACTTCCTTATTTCAAGGGTTCCTCCATACTAGAAAGGCCGATCTGACAGGACCAAGTGATATTCAACAGTCACCATAAGACCCATCATACTAGGTGTCTACCATACCAACCATCATCTCCTGCAACCATCCTGACCATCATAGTGTCCTACAGCCTCCACCATCTACAGTCCTACGTTCTCTGGCCACTGAACACAATCTCCAATATATTACACAACCATACGTTGAACGCACGTTACCTGGGGGTTGGGCCGTGACATCCACTCTGGAAACCTGTAGAAATAAAAACATTTTGCTGAACAAAAAAGAATAAGTTATTCTAAGAAGCTGAGAATATTTACAGAAATAATGGCAGATAGGCATTGGGGTTGATTTACTAACACCGGAGAGAGCAAAAGCTGGTGCAGCTCTGCGTGGGAGCCAATCAGCTTCTAACTTCCACTTGTTCAATGAAGCTTTGACAATACAACCTGGAAGCTGATTGGTTTCTAAATCAATCCCATTGTCTTCAGAATCATCATCCATTCCAGGTTACAATAAACGAGTCTCCTTTCTAATTCCAAAAAAGGATTTATTTAGAGCAGGAAACGTCTTGGGGAGAATATGATGTACTCAACCCCCCCCCCCTTCCAGTCCGGACACTTCCCCCCCCCCACCATACTGGACACTTCCCCCCCCCCCTTCCAGTCCGGACACTTCCCCCCCCTTTCCAATCCGGACACTATCCCCCCCCTTCCAGTCCGGACACTTCCCCCCCCCCCCTTCCTGTCCGGACACTTTCACCCCCTTCCTGCCCAGGCAATTTTCAGCGTTCAGCGCTATCACACTTTGAATGACAATTGCGCGGTCATGCAACACTGTACCCATATGAATTTTTTAGCATTGTTTTGAGACAGATAAAGCTTTGTTTTGGTGGTATTTATTCACTGCTGGGATTTTTATTTTTTTTGCTCTATAAATGAAAATGTCCAAAAATTTTGAAAAAAAAGTGTTTTTCTTATAAAATTTTGCAAATAAATAATCTTTCTTCATAAATTTTGGCCAAAATGTATTATGAAAAAAATAACCCAAATTAGTTTATAACCAAAAATTATAATTTTTCAAACATTTTTTAAATTTTTATTTTTTTATGTTTTTTTTTTTTTAACCATTAGCCGCCCGGCCAATGGCCGTTTGGCGGCTTCAAAAGTGCTCCTGCACTCTGGGTGCACGCCATTTGGCGTGCTCCCGCACATGCGCAGTTTGCGCTAACGCAGAGCGGCGCAGCGACGCGATCTGTCATCGGCCGTGTACCTCGGACATGGCCAATGACAGATCTGAGTACCGGCCCCCATTGCAGGTACCATGTGACCTGCTGTGACCAATCACAGCAGGTCACATGACAGTTGTATACAATGGATGGCTTCATTCATGATGCCATCCATTGTATACTAGTGCCTAGCTGTGAATGGTCACAGCTAATCACATGCACATGTCATGTGATTAGCTGTGACCAAATCACAGCTAAGCACAAAAAAAAAAAAAAACCTGAATGAATCGATTTCATTCAGGTAAATGCTTGCTTATAGCAAAGTACCGTATTTTTCGCTCCATAAGACGCACCTGACCATAAGACGCACCTAGATTTTAGAGGCAGAAAACAGGAAAAAAAAATTCTGAACTAATGGACTTCAGACATAGTACAGGAGATATATCAATAAATACCAGCGCAAACCCACATAACAAATTGCATCACCCAACCTATTAAATAAATAAATAATTAATAAATAACAAACTTAAAAAACTGTGACACAAAACCACTTTTGTGTTAATGAAAAATAAATAGATAAATAAATAATTTTAGAATAATAAGT
Source organism: Staurois parvus (assembly GCF_062004578.1). Taxonomy (NCBI): domain Eukaryota; kingdom Metazoa; phylum Chordata; class Amphibia; order Anura; family Ranidae; genus Staurois; species Staurois parvus. The sequence continues at coordinate 487,240 of NW_028318795.1, forward strand.
CCAGTGACAAAAAAATCCCAAAATAACAGTCCCGTGACAAAATTAATTATATTGTAATTATATTGTAATTTTCATTGGATTCTTCCGTGCCTTTGATCCCTTCACCATCCACCAGTGCAAAACCAACATTAACCGCACTCACCAGATAGTGGTGAGTCAAACGCCTTTCAGGAATATTAAGAGCTCCTGGACCCCCTTTACTATATATATAAGACCTCCAAATACTGCCTCCTCTCGGATATGGGTACCTCTTCTGGTTACTCCTCTCACCGAATCCCCCAAGGAAAATCAGGAAGAAGAAAAAACCATAGCGTGATACCGTAATGGTTTCTCATCAAAAGAATCTCTCCAGACCACTCACATTTTAGCAGGATATAACCCGCATTTTATTGAAACAAAAACGATCTTTCCTTAAAAACGATCCATTTTTCATGTACAGCGACTTTTCTATAAAGACCCCACAGCCTAGTATACAGCAGGATGGCAGACCTCAGATGCAGACTCATCCACTATGCAAAGATGGCCCCTTGGAACGCACCGCTCGGCGTGCGTTCCACTCACCGGAAATGACGTCAGACGCCGGAACAGGCAACCGGAAGTGCGTCAACGCGTTTCGCCCCACCCACAGGGCGTTATCAAGACGGTTTTGCACTTGTGGATGGTGAAGGGATCAAAGGCACGGAAGAATCCAATGAAAATTACAATATAATTACAATATAATTAATTTTGTCACGGGACTGTTATTTTGGGATTTTTTTGTCACTGGACTTATTATTCTAAAATTATTTATTTATTTATTTATTTATCTATTTATTTTTCATTAACACAAAAGTGGTTTTGTGTCACAGTTTTTTAAGTTTGTTATTTATTAATTATTTATTTATTTAATAGGTTGGGTGATGCAATTTGTTATGTGGGTTTGCGCTGGTATTTATTGATATAAGTTTTTTGGTTTTTGCACCTGTGTACAGCAGCATCTCACGGGGAATTGTGTGTGTAATAAGAGAGTCCTGGGCGCTGAGGTTTTTTCTTTTCTACATAGTACAGGAGATGACCAGAGACTGCAGACATAGTACAGGAGATGACCAGAGACTGCGGACAGTACAGGAGATGACCAGAGACTGCGGACACAGTACAGGAGATGACCAGAGACTGCGGACAGTACAGGAGATGACCAGAGACTGCAGACACAGTACAGGAGATGACCAGAGACTGCGGACACAGTACAGGAGATGACCAGAGACTGCGGACACAGTACAGGAGATGACCAGAGACTGCGGACACAGTACAGGAGATGACCAGAGACTGCGGACATAGTACAGGAGATGACCAGAGACTGCGGACACAGTACAGGAGATGACCAGAGACTGCGGACACAGTACAGGAGATGACCAGAGACTGCGGACACAGTACAGGAGATGACCAGAGACTGCGGACACAGTACAGGAGATGACCAGAGACTGCGGACACAGCACAGGGATGACCAGAGACTGCGGACATAGTACAGGAGATGACCAGAGACTGCGGACACAGTACAGGAGATGACCAGAGACTGCGGACATAGTACAGGAGATGACCAGAGACTGCAGACACAGCACAGGGATGACCAGAGACTGCGGACATAGTACAGGAGATGACCAGAGACTGCGGACAGTACAGGGATGACCAGAGACTGTGGACAGTACAGGAGATGACCAGAGACTGTGGATAGTACAGGGATGACCAGAGACTGCAGACAGCACAGGGATGACCAGAGACTGCAGACAGCACAGGGATGACCAGAGACTGCGGACAGTACAGGGATGACCAGAGACTGCAGACAGCACAGGGATGACCAGAGACTGCGGACACAGTACAGGAGATGACCAGAGACTGTGGATAGTACAGGAGATGACCAGAGACTGCGGACATAGTACAGGAGATGACCAGAGACTGCGGACACAGTACAGGAGATGACCAGAGACTGCGGACACAGTACAGGAGATGACCAGAGACTGCAGACACAGTACAGGAGATGACCAGAGACTGCGGACAGTACAGGGGATGACTGCTGACCTTTGGGGAGGGGGGGGGAGCGGGTACCTGAATTTGACAGGTACCCGCTCCCACTTCCGTGGAGTTGTTCTTTCATCTTACCTGTTCCTCGATCCAGCCGCGCGCTGTCTTCCCGGCTTCTGTAATGGCGCTCGGCATGACAGCCGGGTGCCCAGTGCGCATGAGCGAGAAGCACTTGCGCTTTGTGATTGGTCCGGCGGCTTCTGGGATCTGTCATGTGTCCCAGGTGCCGCCTTACCATTCACAAAAAGCACCGCTTCTTGCGCATGCGCACTTGGCACCCGGCTGCCATGCCCACACTACAGAAGCCGGGAAGACAGCGCGCCGCTGGATAGAGGAACGGGTAAGATGAAAGAACAACTCCACGGAAGTGGGAGCGGGTACCTGTCAAATTCAGGTACCCGCTCCCCCTCCCTCCCCAAAGGTCAGCAGTCATCTCTATAAGGTCCCGCTGCAGAGCTGAGCGGCCGGCCCGGTATTCTGACACGGCGGCGGTGGAAATACCGGACCGGCCGCTCCATATTCGCTCCATAAGACGCACTGACATTTTCCCCCCTTTTTTGGGGGGAAAAAAGTGCGTCTTATGGAGCGAAAAATACGGTAATTCTTTGCTATAAGCAAATTGTGTAAAAAAAAAAAAAAATACTGATCACTTCCCCAAAGTAGTACAATGTTACTATGGTAACATTGTACTACTTTGGTCATAGTAAAATATGAAAAAAAAATCTTAAAAAAAAATAAAAAAAAGTAATAAAAAATTAATAATAATATAAAAAAAAAAATATATGTATTTTTTTTTTTTATACTGTCACCAGTCAGTGTCCCTGTTCACCGCCATGCCAGTTATATGATGACGCTGTACTGCACTGGTGACAGTATGTAAAAAAAAAAATAGTGAAAATAATTTTTTTCATTTTTTTCATTTTCCGAAAAATTATGACAAAAAAAATACAACTTCAAAAAACTCGCCATGCCTCTTATGAAGTACGTCAGACTGTCTACTCTGCAAAAAGGGGTCATTTGGGGATATCTGTACTGTTCTGACATTTGGGGGATATCTGTCCTGTCCTGACATTTGGGGGATATCTGTCCTGTCCTGACATTTGGGGGGATATCTGTACTGTTCTGACATTTGGGGGATATCTGTACTGTCCTGACATTTGGGGGATATCTATACTGTCCTGACATTTGGGGAATATCTGTACTGTTCTGACATTTGGGGGATATCTGTACCATTCTGACATTTGGGGGATATCTGTACTGTCCTGACATTTGGGGAATATCTGTCCTGTCCTGACATTTGGGGGATATCTATACTGTCCTGACATTTGGGGATATCTGTACTGTCCTGACATTTGGGGGGATATCTGTACTGTCCTGACATTTGGGGGATATCTATACTGTCCTGACATTTGGGGATATCTGTACTGTCCTGACATTTGGGGAATATCTGTACTGTTCTGACATTTGGGGGATATCTGTACCGTCCTGACATTTGGGGGATATCTGTACTGTTCTGACATTTGGGGGATATCTGTACCGTCCTGACATTTGGGGGATATCTGTACTGTCCTGACATTTGGGGGATATCTGTACTGTCCTGACATTTGGGGAATATCTGTACTGTTCTGACATTTGGGGGATATCTGTACCGTTCTGACATTTGGGGGATATCTGTACTGTCCTGACATTTGGGGGATATCTGTACTGTTCTGACATTTGGGGGATATCTGTACCGTTCTGACATTTGGGGAATATCTGTACCGTTCTGACATTTGGGGGATATCTGTCCTGTCCTGACATTTTGGGGGATATCTGTACCGTCCTGACATTTGGGGGATATCTGTACTGTCCTGACATTTGGGGAATATCTGTACTGTTCTGACATTTGGGGAATATCTGTACTGTTCTGACATTTGGGGAATATCTGTACTGTTCTGACATTTGGGGAATATCTGTACTGTTCTGACATTTGGGGGATATCTGTACCGTTCTGACATTTGGGGGATATCTGTACCGTTCTGACATTTGGGGGATATCTGTCCTGTCCTGACATTTTGGGGGATATCTGTACTGTCCTGACATTTGGGGATATCTGTACTATTCTGACATTCTTGGACCTCAAGAAATTAGATTGGCTGTCAGTACTTCAGGATTGATCAATATTCAGATCTATACCATAGTTTGTGAACTCTATAACTTTCCTACAAACTAAATAATACATCCTAATTTGGGTTATTTTCACCAAAGACATGGAGCAGAATACATCTCGGCCTAAATTTATGAAGAACAATTATTTATTTGTAAACTTTTATAACAGAAACAAAGAAAAACGTGGGTTTTTTTCAACATTTTTGGTCTTTTTTTGTTAATTTAGCAAAAAATAAAAACCCCAGTGGTGATTAAATACCACCAAAAGAAAGCTCTAGTTGTGTGAAGAAAATGATAAAATTTTAGTTTGGGTACAATGTTGTATGACCGCGCAATTGTCATTCAAAATGTGAGAGCGCTGAAACCTGAAAAATGGCCTGGGAGGGAAGGGGTAAAATTGCCCGGTATGGAAATGGTTAACATACTGTCACCCTAGCAGTACAGTGTCACTACTTGTGAGGGGTGATGAAGATTTTTTTTTTTTCTTGTACACTGATTGCTTTTACACCCATAAAGGCTGTACAATCATTTCTCCTTCTCTCTGGCTGCATTCCTGCAGCCATTGAGAAATACTGTGAGAGCTGTGATTGGTCACAGCTTGTCACATGGTACAAGGCTGCTGTGAATGGCCCTGTACCATGTGATCTCTGTGATCATTCACAGATTTCACATGTAGTAAGCAATGATGTCAGAAGTAACATCTTGTTTACTACTCTGCATGTGATCACTGATTGGCCAATCAGTGATCACATGATCGGTGTTGGGAATGCAACAGCATGTACTATAATGTACTATATATAGTATTGTGTGTTAATATCACTTGACCAGTAGATGGCACTATACACTAAAGGTTACTAGTTGTACATATGTGAAAACTTGTTTGTTCCTCTATCATCATCTTCAGGAAGTAATATGTCTGCTGAGAAATGTGCTCTGTATGTTTGTAACTTAAGCCACACAAGTAAAGTCTGAATTCTGCTATCACTACCAGTGTCTTCTCTAACACATAACCAACAATCGGGACCTCGCACAGAGGTCCCGTCTGACGATCGGTATTCCACTGTGCCAGGAGGACACAGCGGGCACTGGATCACGGTGCTGCGCACTCCAAGGGATCGCGCACAAGCAGGGGGCAGGGAGGCCATTTATATACCGCCAAAGCTAATGGCCACTATTCAGTGCTCCTACTCCTTGACCTCTCTGCAGCCTTCCACACAGTCCACCACCCCCTCCTCCTCAAAAAACTACACTCCCTCGGCCTCAGAGACTCCGCTCTCTCCTGGCTCTCATCCAACCTGTCACAACGCTCTTTCAGCGTTACCTATAATGCTACCACCTCCCCCTCACTCCCCCTCTCTGTTGGGGTCCCTCAAGGCTCTGTCCTCGGGCCCCTTCTCTTCTCCATCTACACCTCCTCCCTTGGCCAACTCATACACTCTCACGGCTTCAACTACCACCTCTATGCCGACGACACACAAATCTATCTCTCCACCCCCCACCTCACCCCCTCGGTCTCTCCCCCCACCTCACCCCCTCAGTCTCCGCCCGAATCACACACCTACTGAGCGACATATCAGACTGGATGTCGCTCCACTTCCTTAAATTGAACCTCTCCAAAACCGAGTTTCTTGTCTCCCCCCAGCCCGGACCCCACCCCCCATTGACTTCTCCTTCACATCCAACAAAGCCACCATCAAACCCGCCCTGCAGGCCAGAGTACTGGGTGTCATTCTGGACTCCAACCTATCCTTCCAGCCCCAAGTCCAATCTTTAACAAACTCGTGCAGACTCCACCTCCGCAACATGCAGACTCCGCCTCCGCAACATACAGACTCCACCTCCGCAACATCGCCAAAATCCGCACGTTCCTAACCCCAGAAACCACTAAACAGCTCATCCACTCCCTCATCATATCACGACTCGACTACTGCAACTCCCTCCTCACTGGCCTGCCTCGCCACAGGCTATCCCCGCTTCAGTCCATCCTGAGTACGGCTGCCAGACTCATTCACCTTTCCAACCGCTCCATCTCCGCCACCCCCCTCTGCCAATCCCTCCACTGGCCTCCACTCAGTGTCCTCCACCCCCCTCTGCCAATCCCTCCACTGGCCTCCACTCAGTGTCCTCCACCCCCCTCTGCCAATCCCTCCACTGGCTTCCGATTGCGCAACGGATCAAATTCAAAATCCTAACACTGACGTACAAAGCCGTCCACCATACTGCCCTGAACTACATCACCGACCTAATATCCAAGTACCGCCCAACACGCACACTCCGCTCCTCACAAGACCTCCTTCTCTCTAGTTCCCTGGTCTCCTCCTCCCATGCCCGCCTCCAGGACTTCTCCAGGGTGTCACCCATCCTCTGGAACTCCCTGCCCCAACCCATCAGATTATCACCTACTCTCCTCTCCTTTAGGCGCACCCTGAAAACCCATCTCTTCAGGGAAGCCTACCCCACCTCCTGCTAACTTGCCGACCTCCTCCACTCTTCCTACCACTCCATCCCCCACAGCTATCTCCTCCTGTGCCACCATCCCCTCCCTCCTAGATTGTAAGCTCCAAGGATCAGGGCCCTCAATCCCCTCATGTATCGCATTGTATTGGTATTGTTCTGTCACATGTTCTGTCCCCCTTTGTAATGTACAGCGCTGAGCCAACTATTGGCACTTTATAAATACTGTATAATAATAATAATAATAATATACAATGGCCGGACGGGAGGTGGTTAAGCTTTGGCAATAAAACCTGGAAGCTGATTGGTCTCTCTGCAGAAGTGGACCTGATTTTAGACCCTCCGGCTTTAGTAAATCGTAAATTGGCTAATCAGTAATCACATGATCGGGACCTCACACAGAGGTCCCGTACAGCGATCGGTTTTCCGCTGTGTCCGCACCGGATCGCTGTGCCGTGCGCTCCCAGGGAGCACTCATAGTCCAAAATGGCAGGCGCCGTTTGTGAACGGCAACCTGCCCCTGCACTGCCACCGTCTGGCCATTTATATACAGCGGCCGGACGGGAAGTGGTTAAAGAGTAACTCTACTTTTGTTGAGAGAAAAACACTCCCCTCTGGGTGATCGCTGTACATTGCAGAGTTTACAACGAACTTTGTTGTAGATTCCTACCTTTTGTTATTCTGAAGAAATAGCTGTTTGTTTCTCTGTGTCCATGTGCAGAGTGACTGTGAATGGGAGCGACTTTATAATTATCGATCAGTTGCTGCACCTGCAGGGCTCTAATCAGGAAAGTGACGGGGTCTGCTTCCCTTGAGACGTGTTAACCTTTGGAGGTATCTCACCAAAGAGGATGTTTTTATTGCAGGGGATGCCCAAAATCTGACGTACTATCTTAGTGCAGACAATCAGTAAGCAAGTCACACAAGCAGGAAATTACGTTTCTGGGGGAAGTTCTGTATCATGTGTGTACAGGACACCTCCAGGTAACCATATTGTATTTTACAGAAAATTAAAGGAATTTAACCCCTCGCCCTCCAGAGGATTTCCTCCCCCTTATTGACTAGGCCATTTTTTTGCATTACAGCGCTGCGTTACTTTAACCGACAATTGCGCGGTCATGCAACGCTGCACCCAAATTAAATTTACAGCCTTTTTTCCCACAAATTGAGCTCTTTCGGTGGTATTTGATCACCTGTGCGTTTTTAATCTTTTGCGCTCTAAAAAAAAGCGCCAATTTTGAGAAAAAAACCTAATATTTTTTACTTTCAAATTTTGTAATAAATTTTGCCTGAAATGTATTCTGCTCTGTGCCTTTGCAAAAAAAGAAATCCCAATACAGGCAGCACAGCGGCTGAATGGTTAGCACTTCTGCCTGGCAGTACTCGGGTCGTTGGTTCAAATCCCAACCACGGCACCACCTGCCTGAAGTTTGCATGTTCTCCCTGTGCCTGCGTGGGTTTCCTCCGGGTACTCCTGTTTCCTTCCACACTCCAAAGACATGCTGGGAGGATAATTGGCTCCGGTCTAAATTGTCCCTAGTATGTGTATGTATGAACGTGAGTTAGGGACCTTAGATTGTGCGCTCCTCGGGGGCGGGGACTGATGTGAATGTACAATATATATGTAAAGCGCTGCGTATATTGATGGTGCTATAAACGTACCAATATTATTATTATACAGGATTTATGGAGCCAACAGTTTGCTCAGCGCTTTACAATATAACGGGAGACAATACAGCAACAATACAGTTCAATACAAGAGGGATTAGAGGGTCCTGATCCTGGGAGCTTACAATCTAAGAGGGAGGGGCTAGTGGTACAAAAGGTAGTAACTGTGGGGGATGGACTGGTAGGAGGAGTAGAAGATTCCAGTATTAGCTGAGGGCAGGATAGGCTTCCCTGAAGAGATCGGTTTTCAGAGATCACCTAAAAGTGAGCAGAGTAGGCGATAGTCTGATAAGTTGGGGTAGAGAGTTCCAGAGGATGGGGGAAGCTCTGAAGAAGAGCATGGGAGGAGTAGACAAGGGAGCTAGAGAGCAGGAAGTCTTGCGAGGAGCGGAGAGTATTTGGAGACAAGATCAGTGATGCAATTTTGGGCAAAGGTTAAATGGCTTTATACGTTATTGTTTTGAATTTTATCCGTTGGGCAACTGGGAGCCAGTGGAGGGATTGGCAGAGAGGGATGGAGGCCAGTGGAGGGATTGGCAGAGAGGGATGGAGGCCAGTGGAGGGATTGGCAGAGAGGGATGGAGGCCAGTGGAGGGATTGGCAGAGAGGGGTGGAGGACACTGAGTGGAGGTCAGTGGAGGGATTGGCAGAGAGGGATGGAGGACACTGAATGGAGGCAAGTGGAGGGATTGGCAGAGAGGGGTGGAGGCCAGTGGAGGGATTGGAAGAGAGGGGTGGAGGACACTGAGTGGAGGCCAGTGGAGGGATTGGCAGAGAGGGGTGGAGGCCAGTGGAGGGATTGGCAGAGAGGGATGGAGGCCAGTGGAGGGATTGGCAGAGAGGGGTGGAGGACACTGAGTGGAGGTCAGTGGAGGGATTGGCAGAGAGGGATGGAGGACACTGAATGGAGGCAAGTGGAGGGATTGGCAGAGAGGGGTGGAGGACACTGAGTGGAGGCCAGTGGAGGGATTGGCAGAGAGGGGTGGAGGACCCTGAATGGAGGCCAGTGGAGGGATTGGCAGAGAGGGGTGGAGGACACTAAGTGGAGGCCAGTGGAGGGATTGGCAGAGAGGGGTTGGAGGACACTGAGTGGAGGCCAGTGGAAGGATTGGCTTAGAGGGGTGGAGGACACTGAGTGGAGGCCAGTGGAGGGATTGGTAGAGAGGGATGGAGGACACTGAATGGAGGCCAGTGGAGGGATTGACAGAGAGGGGTGGAGGCCACTGAGTGGAGGCCAGTGGAGGGATTGGCAGAGAGGGGTGGAGAACACTGAGGGGAGGCCAGTGGAGGGATTGGCAGAGAGGGGTGGAAGCCAGTGGAGGGATTGGCAGAGAGGGGTGGAGGACACTGAATGAAGGCCAGTGGAGGGATTGGCAGAGAGGGGTGGAGGACACTGAGTGGAGGTCAGTGGAGGGATTGTCAGTGAGGGGTGGAGGACACTTAGTGGAGGTCAGTGGAGGGATTGGCAGAGAGGGATGGAGGACACTGAGTGGAGGTCAGTGGAGGGATTGGCAGAGAGGGGTGGAGGACACTGAGTGGAGGCCAGTGGAGGGATTGGCAGATACCGAACGGTTAGTAAGGTGGATGAGTCTGGCAGCAGCATTCATGATAGACTGAAGAGGGGATAGCCTGTGATGAGGTCGGCCAATGAGGAGGGAGTTACAATAGTCGAGGCAAGAGATAATAAGGAAGGGAATGAGTTGCTTAGTGGTTTCCGTGGTTAGGAACGGGCGTATCTTGGAGATGTTGCGGAGGTGAAGTCTACAATAATACGTGTAATTTAATTGTTTATGTGAAAGTTATAGCATTTACAAATGGAGGTATAGATACTGGGATTTTGTTTTTGCATTTTTACTAGTAATAGCGGTGAATAGCGGCTTCTAGCAGGACTGCGGCGGGCATTCTGACACTGGAGGGGAGCTGACTTGGTGTCACTGACATCCTGAGTGACACCAATACAGTGATCAGTGCTAAAAAAAAAGCCCCGACACTGTACTAATGGCACTGGGCAGGAAGGTTTTAACATGAGGGACGATCAAAGGGCTACCTGTGTGCTGGGAGTGTTTTACTGTAATCACACTGCTCTGGATGGCTGTGCTGTGCAGTGTGCCCGAGCTGACAGGGAGGAGAACTGACAGCCGCTACTGTGAATGGAGGCGAGGGCAGGGCGTGTGCACGGCTCGCGCTCCCCCCTACCTGGAAATGCAAAATCTTATATATATACAAGATTTTGCGCACCGCGGCCACCCTGTAGCAGCATTTATGCTATAGGGCGGCGGTAAAGCAGTTAAAAGAAAAGGTCATTTTTTAATATTATTCAATTACCATATGACTTGTGTCCCAATTATATATTATTATTTTTGTTTTTATTTTCTATTTTTTTTTTTCCATGAAAGTGGAGTTACCCTTTAAGTACACACTGCCTTTAATATCGCATCAGCTATTTCCCTCACAGATATAAAAATTATATATTTCACAAAACAATATTGAGGGGTTGAAACTTCCTTTTTTAACTAAACAGGAAAATGCAAAGAGTAATGGGATGATTAATCTGTTAATAATGATTATTAATGATGATTAATCCGTTTCTAGAAAGAATTCATGCTGAAAAGCTGTATCAGGAAGTCATGACTTCTCTACAGACTCGGCTGGCGGAAGAAGTTCTACAAATGTATAGAAGAAAGGACTTTTCAATAACGAGCTCAGTGTTATGCCCCCGGCACGCTTCTTCCATTAAAATTCATTTTCAGCTGCATCACTGACACGAATCTCCCCGATCACACCTCTGTCTCCCCGTCACAGCTGACAAAAAGGCCCCGAGCTGCTCATGCAGGTGCTCTAACTAGGGCCCGGCACTGACTTAACACCACACATCCCTCACATGTAGTAGAGACCAGCAGATCCACAGCTTAAAAAGAGCTGACCAACCACCATAGTCTCTGCAACAAGGGTGAAGGACATAGCAGAGGTCCCCTAGCATGTGTTGTTGGACGCTCTGCAATTACCACCAGCTTGGTCCAGCATGGCATGATGTAAGTATGTAGATTCCATGCTCATGGGACCACTGGAAAATGACTGTAGTTGTTGGCATTACTACAGTGATCATCACCATCTTCAGTGTCCTTCGTATGTGGTTTCCCCTCTGCACACTGACCACGGGGGGTTGCTTTGCTTGGCACTGATATCAAGGTGTAAACCTTGTTAGGTCAGGAGTGGTGGTGGACAGGGTCCAGGATACAAGGTACAAGGTGCAAACCTGCTCAGGTCAGGAGTGGTGGTGGACAGGGTCCAGGATACAAGGTACAAGGTGCAAACCTGCTCAGGTCAGGAGTGGTAGTGGACAGGGTCCAGGATACAGGGTACAAGGTGTGAACCTGGTTAGATCAGGAGTGGTGTTGGACAGGGTCCAGGATATGAGGTACAAGGCATAAACCTATAGCTAACAGTTAGGTTCCCATGTTTTTATTGTAAAGTCCTTTTATTGATTACCTATTCCAGATTGACATATATGCATGTTATATTAAGCCTTTGACGCTCCTATGTTATTATATGTATTTTATGCTATTCTATTCATTTTATGTATTTTATGCTATCCTAGTCTATATTTTATGAAACATTATCTTAGTGTACTCGGTCATATCATTTATGACTTTACACATCAAACATATATACCTATATCCATTTATGAGTTTTTTATTACTCAAGTATTTATACTCTCGGTACGGATTGTTGCACTTTCAGCACCTTTATATGCCATGGATAAATCGGTATTAATTCTGTTAATGAATGATTGAATATCAGGACCGGCTATGGCATCTTTGATCACCCATCTACGATTAAGAGCTATCGATCATGGCAATTATTTGTGCTGCGCACTTTGATTGCTGGGTGCAGCCATAATTTTAACCACCAATATTTTTGGCAAATATGGTGTTTTGAAATATAAAGATTTTTTGGACTATCTGGTCTCTCAGATTATGGCAGTGGTTTCACACATATATGTGACTTCCAACTCCAGATCGGTCATTGATGCAATTATATATAAGGATTTTCCTCTATTTTTTAGAACACACCATTATTAATCTTTGACCACATTTTATTCTATATTCCACATTATGTATATATGTTTAAATATGGATTGATGTATCCGGTGCACCTCCATATGCCGTGGATAAGTTTGCATTATCTTCCCTATGAATCACCATTCTAGGTGATATAATTACTTGCCAAGGGGTTCTGGCGCTATATCTTTCCGCTGTAATATCGGACTGATCATTTTTGCTTACCCCCTGGGATCATGAGCCATTACTCTCGGCTCAAAAGCACCTTTCAGTGTGCCCTGACAGCTGTATGCATTGCATCTCTGCTGACAGTTCTTATATCCACGGCAAAATGGCGTCTAGGCGCGCGCGCATGCGCAGTTGCCCGGTCCACTCGAAAATGGCGTTGAGTTTGTGCGCATGCGCGACTCCCGCGGCTTGTTATTTCAGAATCTGGCGTCCGTCACAAAGCTGTCAGCCTCCCCTCTGAAGATGTGCTCTAGCACGAAAGGCCTCAGGAGGAACTGACAGCTTGTGACGCCTCATCGCCGCCCAGACCACGAGGAGGTCTGGCGGCCATTTTACTCTAGGTCAGTACCAGTATTTTTACTATACACTTTCTGGCTGTTTGCCAGTTTGAATACTGACCTGTCCTGTTATACATGTTATTCAATAAACTTTTGATATACTACACTATGGGCATTCTCCCGTTTTTTACCCCTTATTGAGGGGTTATCAGACTGGCAGACACAGCTATATCTGGAGGAGGGAGCCCTCACCTGGCCATCTCTAATCCTGATCTTAAGGAGGTCCTGTGAGCCTAGCAGATCACCGCCGGATGATACCTTGTCCTGAGGGAGTTCGACACTTGTGTTTTTAACACACAAATGCGCATTTCCTATGCGCGGTCGGTGAGTGCGCATTTCTGTCATTTCTACTGGATCCCTCTAGCTGTGTACACCTTAGTATTGATCGAGATATCTTATGAACTTTTGACAACGAACTTCTAAGAACGAACTTTTTTGATATGCTTTAGCGCTGCACTTTATTCATCTATTTATACAGTCAGAGGAGGTTGTGATCCCCTCTTGTGCCATTAGCTGCTTACTTTTTCATTGATATTTCATTTAATGAGCGCTCACTTCATTTTATATTTTATGTCTGCTTTTATCACTACAAGTTTTGAGCTGCTTTCAGGTTTTTAGTATCATACATACTTGATTATATTCCATCTTTCTTATTAATTTAGAATGGGGGATATCTTTGACTATAGGCTTTCTAGAACTGTCATATCGGAAGATTTTTTTACAGTTGATACAGGTGATAAAGAGACCGACGACCTAAAAGGTCTGTTCCTACAACTTAAAAATCTTGCCACAAGTGAAATTAAAACATTATGGGACATCTCCTTTTTGAATAAATATACAAAGGAACATATGGTCCCTAGGTCATTACGCTGGGATGTGCGCCCAGATTCAGAGGACACTAACAGTCATTTGGAATGGTTCCAGTTTTTTAACAATGCTGGAATAGATTTGTTAAAATTCCTTATCATTAGGAAAAAGAAGAAATTAGCACACTTGGATAAAGAGATCAATCTCATTAGAGACAAATTAACTCCACATAAGGATAAGGGTAACTACAATATAGAATCAGATAAACTCAAAAAACACCTGGAGGGGATAGAAAAAGAACAGAAAATAAAGAAGAAGAAAAAGTATCATAGGGATTTTAAGGATTATTTAGATCAATCGGTCTTTAACTGGCAAAAACAGGAGGACCCCGTTCCCCCCAAAACTCCTACTGCTAACAATACTAACAATTCTAGATCTAATATATCCAAACACAAGAATTCCAATCATAATAAACAACATCCTATTCCCTCGTCCAGTAGATCTCAACCTCTCCAGGACAATAATATTGGCTCTAGAGAGCTTTATAGACACCCCAATGCTTATACCAATTATGGAGGAGACAGGTTTCCCACTGACTACTACACCCCTCCAAGACAAAATAATTGGCCACCGACTCAACAGTACAACCCTAATTATTACCATCCCTATTATCACCCATCCCCACGGAATTTTAGGGATAATAGGGTTCAATATCCCCCTTCTAATAACCCCCCTCAAAAGAGGAAACCAACGAACCCTCAGAATAATTACCAGAATCATCAACATAAACCTCAAAACCCCATCCCGAAAGGTTCACATCAACCTTACCACCCCAGACAGCCTTTTTTAGAGGAGGGTCTGTCAAGGAAAAGGAGAAATTCAGGAGGGGAAAGAGAGGGGGAAGGAGGACGAATAGAAACCCCAAAAAAGAGGAAAACGTAGTTGGTAAGGGCATCTTTAATCTGAGTGATACACATCTGACCAATGAGGAACTACGTCTCCTTGATAAAGGACTTAAATATGCACCTGCAAAGAAACTGAATAAATTTGGCACATACATTGATGTTCACAAATTTGCAAGACAGTTATCTCTAAAACGATACTTCTGTAATAACCCAATCATGAGTAATATCCCATCTGATGGGTTCATGCATTCCAATTTAAGGAATGCATCTACTTACAACCCACCACCCCAAGCACATTCTTGTGTTAATCTTTTTAAAGATAAGGTCCTAAGCGATCTTAGAAACATCCCTATACATAACTCATATAATAGAGCGGGGGACAATAGGGTGATTAAATCTTTGCTTGAAAGGAAAGATCTGGTTGTTAGACCAGCCGATAAGGGAGGAGGAGTTGTGATTTTGAACAAAACTGATTACATCACTGAGGTCAATAACATTCTTGATGACAGCACTACTTACAAACCTTTACCATGTGACCCTATGCTAAGCTACAAAAAGGAGCTCAAGAGGATTATCACTAAGGGCTATGACCTAAATATTCTAAATAAAAAAGAAAAGGCTTTTTTATGCCCTTTAACACCCAAGCTGCCTATATTATACATCTTGCCCAAGATACATAAGGACCCAGTCCACCCACCAGGACGTCCAATAATTAGTGGGATCGGATCCCTTAGCTCTAAAATAGGGGAGTATATAGACCACTACCTTCAGCCTTTGGTAACACAAACCCCGTCTTACCTACGAGACACTAAACAGGTGCTAAATATAGTCAGCACTTTAAACACATTGCCTAGCACCTATCTTGTTACTGCTGACGTGGCCTCTCTCTACACCAACATCAATCACACTGATGGAATGGAGGCGGCAGACTTTTATCTCACGAACTATAGCACTTTACCCATGACACAAAAACATTTTATTTTAGAGCTACTGGAATTTGCATTAGACCACAATTATTTTTGGTTTGACCAGTCATACTATCTGCAGATCAAAGGGGTTGCAATGGGGGCTAAGTTTGCCCCCAGCCTGGCGAACCTCTTCATGTCTCGATGGGAGGAAGACCTTATTTACGCTAGAGATTGGCCAGAATTAGTCATGTACAAGATGTACATAGATGATATTATCCTTCTTTGGAATGGGGGGAAGGATTCTTTGATTAACTTTTTTACGAGTCTTAACAACAATAATTTTAATATCAGCCTCACTTATACATATAGTCAATCTGAAATTAATTTTTTAGATCTTACTCTAATCAATTTTAACAGTAAGATTGTAACTAAATCATTTTTTAAGATTACAGATAGGAATAGTTACATTCCAACCAGCAGCTGTCACCATCCTAACTGGTTGGGTAACATTCCAAAAGGCCAGTTTATGCGCATCCGACGCAACTGTACGGATATGGATACGTATTTTAATCAGGCCATGGTACTGAAGAAAAGGTTCCTAGAGAAGGGTTATAAGGAGGATGGTCTAGATAATACTATACGGACGATTGCTCAACGTGATAGGAGCGATATGTTATCAGACAAACCAAGACCAACTAAATCAATGGTCTGCCCTTTTATTACAACCTTTTCCACACAGTTTAGACAAATTGGGGGAATCATAAAGAAAAACTGGCATTTACTGAAATTGGATCCTACTTTATCAAAAATCTTGCCTGACAAACCCGAAATTATTTTCCGGAAAACAACAGCAATTAGGCACCAAATAGCACCTAATGTGGTGAACCCTCCAACTAGCACTACATTTTTTGACGAACTCAAAGGATTCTATCCTTGTAATAAATGTGTTATCTGCAAATGCAATGGTGCTAGGAAATACAAGACCAAAAATTTTGAGTCTTTCACAACTGGAAAAACATATACCATCGACCGATTCATCTCATGTAATAGTAGATTCGTTGTGTACCTACTCCAATGCCCATGCTATAAACAATACGTGGGACGCACGACGAGACGGCTCCGTGACCGGTTAAGAGAACATGTAGCCAATATCAGGAAGGGCTATAGGGAGCATTCACTCTCTAACCATTACAGACTACTTCACAACAGCGACCCCTCCTCTCTTAAATTTGTAGGAATTGATGTGATATCACCACATTGGAGGGGTATTAACAAGACCAGAGCTGTGTCACAATCAGAAACAAGATGGGTTTACGAACTAGATACTTTATACCCCAGAGGACACAATATTGAGATTGACGTGAACTGCTTTATAGCTAACAGTTAGGTTCCCATGTTTTTATTGTAAAGTCCTTTTATTGATTACCTATTCCAGATTGACATATATGCATGTTATATTAAGCCTTTGACGCTCCTATGTTATTATATGTATTTTATGCTATTCTATTCATTTTATGCATTTTATGCTATCCTAGTCTATATTTTATGAAACATTATCTTAGTGTACTCGGTCATATCATTTATGACTTTACACATCAAACATATATACCTATATCCATTTATGAGTTTTTTATTACTCAAGTATTTATACTCTCGGTACGGATTGTTGCACTTTCAGCACCTTTATATGCCATGGATAAATCGGTATTAATTCTGTTAATGAATGATTGAATATCAGGACCGGCTATGGCATCTTTGATCACCCATCTACGATTAAGAGCTATCGATCATGGCAATTATTTGTGCTGCGCACTTTGATTGCTGGGTGCAGCCATAATTTTAACCACCAATATTTTTGGCAAATATGGTGTTTTGAAATATAAAGATTTTTTGGACTATCTGGTCTCTCAGATTATGGCAGTGGTTTCACACATATATGTGACTTCCAACTCCAGATCGGTCATTGATGCAATTATATATAAGGATTTTCCTCTATTTTTTAGAACACACCATTATTAATCTTTGACCACATTTTATTCTATATTCCACATTATGTATATATGTTTAAATATGGATTGATGTATCCGGTGCACCTCCATATGCCGTGGATAAGTTTGCATTATCTTCCCTATGAATCACCATTCTAGGTGATATAATTACTTGCCAAGGGGTTCTGGCGCTATATCTTTCCGCTGTAATATCGGACTGATCATTTTTGCTTACCCCCTGGGATCATGAGCCATTACTCTCGGCTCAAAAGCACCTTTCAGTGTGCCCTGACAGCTGTATGCATTGCATCTCTGCTGACAGTTCTTATATCCACGGCAAAATGGCGTCTAGGCGCGCGCGCATGCGCAGTTGCCCGGTCCACTCGAAAATGGCGGTGAGTTTGTGCGCATGCGCGACTCCCGCGGCTTGTTATTTCAGAATCTGGCGTCCGTCACAAAGCTGTCAGCCTCCCCTCTGAAGATGTGCTCTAGCACGAAAGGCCTCAGGAGGAACTGACAGCTTGTGACGCCTCATCGCCGCCCAGACCACGAGGAGGTCTGGCGGCCATTTTACTCTAGGTCAGTACCAGTATTTTTACTATACACTTTCTGGCTGTTTGCCAGTTTGAATACTGACCTGTCCTGTTATACATGTTATTCAATAAACTTTTGATATACTACACTATGGGCATTCTCCCGTTTTTTACCCCTTATTGAGGGGTTATCAGACTGGCAGACGCAGCTATATCTGGAGGAGGGAGCCCTCACCTGGCCATCTCTAATCCTGATCTTAAGGAGGTCCTGTGAGCCTAGCAGATCACCGCCGGATGATACCTTGTCCTGAGGGAGTTCGACACTTGTGTTTTTAACACACAAATGCGCATTTCCTATGCGCGGTCGGTGAGTGCGCATTTCTGTCATTTCTACTGGATCCCTCTAGCTGTGTACACCTTAGTATTGATCGAGATATCTTATGAACTTTTGACAACGAACTTCTAAGAACGAACTTTTTTGATATGCTTTAGCGCTGCACTTTTTTCATCTATTTATAAAGGCATAAACCTGGTCAGGTCGGGAGTGGTGATGGACAGGGTCCAGGATACGAGGTACATGATGCAGATCTTGTCAGGTTGAGAGTGGTGGTGGGTCCAGGATACAAGGTACAAGGCAAACCTGATCAGGTCAGGAGTGGTAGTAGACAGGGTCCAGGATACAAGGTACAAGGTGCAAAACTGGTCAGGCCGTGACTGATGGTGGACAGGGTCCAGGATACAAGGTACAAGGTGTAAACCAGGTCAGGTCAGACAGGGTCCAGGATACAAGGTACAAGGTGTAAACCAGGTCAGGTCAGACAGGGTCCAGGATACAAAATACAAGGTACAAGGTGTAAACCAGGTCAGGTCAGGAGTGGTGGTGGACAGAGATTTGGGATAAAAGGCACAAGGTACAAACCTGGTCAGGTTGTGACTGGTGGTGGACAGGGTCCAGTATACGAGGTACGAGATGTAAACCAGGTCAGGTCAGGAGTGGTGGTGGACAGAGATTAGGGATAAAAGGTACGAGCTACATGGTGCAAACTTGGTCTGGTCGGGAGTGGTAGTGGATAGGGTCCAGGATACGAGGTACAAGGTGCAAACCTGGTCAGGCCATGACTGATGGTGGACAGGGTCCAGGATACGAGGTACAAGGTACAAACATGGCCAGGTAAGGAGTGGTGGTGGACAGGGTCCAGGATATGGGGTACAAGAGGTAAATCTGGTCAGGTCGAGAGTGGCGCTGACAGTTAAGGACAGACCCCCACTAGAGGACATGTGCTAAGTGACCTGGGCCCCGGGTGTTTGGCTGGACTGCCAAGCCCTGACCTGACACATCAGAGAAACACAGGGCCCTGCAGAATTCCCAACCCAAATCTCTCTTGCTTTGGGTGACCAGTAAGATGGTGTAGTGCAAGGTTTTTACTCCACCATCCATACACAAGTTGGAGGACAGTACGTCTACGTGAGCTGTGAGTTGTTAGGCCTCTAGACAGTCCTGTAGGAAGAAGGGCCCCCTAGAGGGGCGTCGAGAATCTGTAATGGCTGTGGATCTGCCAAATAACCTGCTGCTAGAAAACCCATTACAAGGAACCATGACTGGCCGGCCTCCTAGAAGGACCTTATCATAAGGGGCCCAACACTCCTTCACACACCAACTTCACTCTGCCGTATTGCAGGAGGTCAGACAAGTCAGGGAAGTTCTGATATTTGAAGGGAGTTTTACTGCCCTGTCAGCTCCTTATCTCCTCCAGTAAATGACACACCACAGATATTGTACAAAGAACTCGGGACCTTCCCTGATGAACAAGAAGAAAGAAGAATGAAAGGGAAAGGGCAATAAAGGGGGTGAGGGAGGGGGAGTGAGAAGGAGAGGGGTAGGGGGAGTGAGAAGGAGAGGGAGAAAGAGAGGGAGAAGGCTAAAGGGAGTGGGAGGCAGAGGGAAAAGGAGAAGAAGAAATGGAGGGGGAGGTGGAGGGAGAGGGAGAAGGAGAAGGGGGAGGGGAGGGAGAGGGAGAAGGAAGAGAAAGGGAGGGGGAGGGAAAGGGAGAAGGAGATGCAAGAGGCAGAGAGAGAGGGAGAAGGAAAAGGAGAAGTAGAAAAGGAGAGGGATAGGGAGAAAGGGAGGGGAAGGGAGAAGGAGAGGGAGAAGGAGAAAGGGAGGGGAAGGGAGAAGGAGAGGGAGAAGGAGAAGAAGAAATGGAGGGGGAGGTGGAAGGAGAGGGAGAAGAAGGGGAGGGGGAAGGAGAGGGAGAATGAGAAAGGGAGGGAGAGGGAGAGGGAGAGGGAGAAAGAATAGAAAGGGAGAGGGAGGGAGAAAGAGAGGAAGAAGGAGAACAAAAAATGGAGGGGGAGGTGGAGAGAGAAGGAGAGGGAGAAGAAGGGGAGGGAGAAAGAGAGAGAGGATGAGGGAGAGAAGGAGAAGGAGATGGCGAGAGGCAGAGGGAAAAGGAGAAGTAGAAAGGGAGGGGGTGAGAGAAGGAGAGGGGAAGGGAGGGAGAGGGAGGGGGTGAAGGAGGGAGGGAGAAGGATAGGGTGGAGGAGAAGGAGAGGGTGGAGAAGAGGGAGAGTGTGGAGGAGAGGGTGGAGGAGAAGGAGAGGGTGGAGAAGAGGGAGAAGGAGGGGGTGGAGGAGGAGAGGGAGAAGAAGAATGTGGAGGAGAAGGAGAGGGTGGAAGAGAGGGAGAGGGTGTAGGAGAGGGAGAATGTGAGGGTGGAGGAGGAGAGGGAGAAGGAGAGGGTGGAGGAGGAGAGGGAGAAGGAGAGGGTGGAGGAGAAGGAGGGGGAGAGGGAGAAGGAGAGGGCGGAGGAGGAGAGGGAGAAGGAGAGGGTGGAGGAGGAGAGGGAGAAGGAGAGGGTGAAGGAGGAGAGGGTAGAGGAGAAGGAGGGGGAGAGGGAGAAGGAGAGGGTGGAGGAGGAGAGGGAGAAGGAGAGGGTGCAGGAGAAGGAGAGGGAGAAGGAGAGGGTGGAGGAGGAGAGGGAGAAGGAGGGGGTGGAGGAGGAGAGGGAGAAGAAGAAGGTGGAGGAGAAGGAGAGGGTGGGAAGAGAGGGAGAGGGTGGAGGAGAGGGAGAAGGAGAGGATGGAGGAGGAGAGGGAGAAGGAGAGGGTGGAGGAGGAGAGGGAGAAGAGAGGGTGGAGGAGGAGGAGAGGGAGAAGGAGGGGTGAAGGAGGAGAGGGTAGAGGAAAAGGAGGGGGAGAGGGAGAAGGAGAGGATGGAGGAGGAGAGGGAGAAGGAGAGGGTGGAGGAGGAGAGGGAGAAGGAGAGGGTGAAGGAGGAGAGGGTAGAGGAGAAGGAGGGGGAGAGGGAGAAGGAGAGGGTGGAGGAGGAGAGGGAGAAGGAGAGGGTGCAGGAGAAGGAGAGGGAGAAGGAGAGGGTGGAGGAGGGAGGGAGAGGGTAGAGGAGAAGGAGGGGGAGAGGGAGAAGGAGAGGGAGAAGGAGATGGAGGAGGAGGAGAGGGAGATGGAGAGGGAGAAGTGTACGTTCTGTCAGCTCATACTTTGTGTTACCATGTTACTTGGACTCTTTCTTATCTTTATTTTTGTACTAAACTGGCTGCCTTGACACATCACAGGACATATCACAGGACATATCACAGGACACATCACAGGACACAACACAGGACATATCACAGGAACACACATCATAAAAGTGTGACGCAGGTCTTATAGATTGTACATGAATATCTAAAAGAATCCATGAAAATCACACTGATAATTTAAAAACACTAAAATTATAAAAAAACAATGTGCCCACAGTGCCCTCTGTGCTGGGGGGGTGTCACAGTGCCCTCTGTGCTGGGGGGGGGGGGGTGTCACAGTGCCCTCTGTGCTGGGGGGGGGGGTATCACAGTGCCCTTTGTGCTGGGGGGGTAGGTATCACAGTGCCCTCTGTGCTGGGGGGGGTATCACAGTGCCCTTTGTGCTGGGGGGGTAGGTATCACAGTGCCCTCTGTGCTGGGGGGGTGGGTATCACAGTGCCCTCTGTGCTGGGGGGGTGGGTATCACAGTGCCCTCTGTGCTGGGGGGGGGGTATCACAGAGCCCTCTGTGCTGGGGGGGTATCACAGTGCCCTCTGTGCTGTGGGGGTGGGTATTACAGTGCCCTCTGTGCTGGGGGGGGGGGGGGGTGGAGGGGTATCACAGTGCCCTCTGTAAGGAAATATGTGTTATTAATCGTCATCCATGTTGTATAATGCCTCCATTGCTAGATGTGGGAACAGTTAGTTTTGATTTTGTAACTTCTCTCTCGTTTCCTAGTTTATATAGACTAGTTTATTTCTGTAGAAGGAACTCCCTTATATGGTCTCCCTCAACTACTTGTTCTTCACGTAACTATATTGATAAGAATGGAATGTTTCATTGGTCATCCTGAGATTAAGCCACGCCCACTGAGTTCTGTATAACCGTTCTTGTCATGCATTAAACTTTCAGAGATTTAGCTTGCACACTTCGGTGTCTTTATTTCTCCCAGGCCTGAGGGTAAAAATAACGAGGACAAGGGGGCTACAGACATAGGTTGAATCCTTGCACCCTCTGTGCTAGGGGGGAGGGGTATCACAGTCCCCTCTGTGCTGGGGGTATCACAATATCCTCTGTGCTGGGGGTATTACTGTGTCCTCTGTTCTGGGGGGGTACCACAGTGCCCCCTGTTCTGGGGGTATCACGGCGTCCTCTGTGCTGGGGGTATCACGGCGTCCTCTGTGCTTGGGGGGGGGGATATCCCAGTGCCCTCTGTGCTGAGGGTATCACTGTGTCCTCTGTTCTGGGGGGGTATCACAGTCCCCTCTGTGCTGGGGGTATCACAGTCCGCTCTGTGCTGGGGGTATCACAGTCCCCTCTGTGCTGGGGATATCACATTGTCCTCTGTGCTGGGGGGGCCGGGAATATCCCAGTGCCCTCTGTGCTGGGGGTATCGCAGTGTCCTCTGTGCTGGGGGTATGGTAGCACCCTCTGTGCTGGGGTTATGGTAGCGCCCTCTGTGCTGGGGGTATGGTAGTGCCCTCTGTGCTGGGGGTATGGTAGCGCCCTCTGTGCTGGGGTTATGATAGTGCCCTCTGTGCTGGGGGTATAGTAGTGCCCTCTGTGCTGGGGGTATGGTAGCGCCCTCTGTGCTGGGGGTATGGTAGCGCCCTCTGTGCTGGGGGTATGGTAGTGCCCTTTGTGCTGGGGGTATGGTAGCGCCCTCTGTGCTGGGGGTAAGGTAGCGCCCTCTGTGCTGGGGGTAAGGTAGCGCCCTCTGTGCTGGGGGTATGGTACCGCCTTCTGTGCTGGGGGTATGGTAGCGCCCTCTGTGCTGGGGGTAAGGTAGTGCCCTCTGTGCTGGGGGTAAGGTAGTGCCCTCTGTGGTGGGGGTATGGTAGCGCCCTCTGTGCTGGGGGTATGGTAGTGCCCTCTGTGGTGGGGGTATGGTAGCGCCCTCTGTGGTGGGGGTATGGTAATGCCCTCTGTGCTTGGGGTATGGTAGCGCCTTCTGTGGTGGGGGTATGGTAGTGCCCTCTGTGGTGGGGGTATGGTAGTGCCCACTCTGGTATGGGAATGTGTCAGGAATGGACTTGCCAATAATGGTGGGACTCACCTGCCTTGTGGGCTGCAGTACCAGGGCTGGCCAGCGGGTGCTCTCAGCAATCAGAGACTCAACCCTGCAGTCAGCCATCACCTGAAGCTGATTACGGAGGTGTATTTAAGGGATGGCCAGACCTGCAGTCTGTGCCTTGGTGTGTGTTTTTCTATGGGCCCCTGTATCTTGTAACCTGCGTTCCTGTTCCTGTTCCTGCCTGACTTGTTACCGACCCTGCCTGATCCTGACCTCTGCTGACTTCTCCTGTTTGATCCCTAGCTTGTGACCCCGACCATTCTCTGCCTGACCCCCTGTACCTACCTGCCCGATAGTTATTGACCCGGCCTGCCTGACTACGTTGTGCTCTACATGTGTATGTACCTGTGTATATCAGTTTAGGTTTTGGGTTTGATTCACCTTGTTGTATGTATTTGTGTTAGCTTGGGGTTTGTTGTATGTATTTGTGTTAGCTTGGGGTTTGTTGTATGTATTTGTGTTAGCTTGGGGTTTGTTGTATGTATTTGTGTTAGCTTGGGGTTTGTTGTATGTATTTGTGTTAGCTTGGGGTTTGTTGTATGTATTTGTGTTAGCTTGGGGTTTGTTGTATGTATTTGTGTTAGCTTGGGGTTTGTTGTATGTATTTGTGTTAGCTTGGGGTTTGTTGTATGTATTTGTGTCAGCTTGGGGTTTGTTGTATGTATTTGTGTTAGCTTGGGGTTTGTTGTATGTATTTGTGTTAGCTTGGGGTTTGTTGTATGTATTTGTGTTAGCTTGGGGTTTGTTGTATGTATTTGTGTTAGCTTGGGGTTTGTTGTATGTATTTGTGTTAGCTTGGGGTTTGGTGCGTTTATGTTTCTATTGTTAGTCTTAATAAATTGTCTTATTTATACCATATCTGAAGCCTGCGTTTCCCTGCGTCAGTCCACACACCTCTGGTCATACCCTGATTCCTGACAGAATGGAGATCCCGGTGACAACACTGCAGCCTGAGGCTGACACCAGAGATCAGAGGAATGATTAGTAAATACAGAGATGTGATAATTGTTCTTCTCTCTATAAACCTCCAGAATCGACAAATGATACCAAATTGACCCAAAACCTTTCCAGGCACTAGAAGCTCTTCATATACATCAGACTAGCTGGAGGTGCTGCACTGGGGCTCTGTGCGCTCGGGTGACACTTACCGCTGGCGGTTCCTCGGGGCCCCCGCCGCCGTCCGCCCCCGCACACTGAACGTCCAGTTTCATCTTCTTCCCTCCGGGTAAGTTCAGTTCATGAGAGTCTTTGTGCAGCACGCCGTCCCGGTCTGCGATGTGAGAAGAACGAGGTCAGGAATGGGAAACGACGGAAATCCCAAGAAACTGAACATACAGAAGAGAAAGTGACATTTGGACCCAAAACGCGAGAACACAAAACGGAACAAACAGCCGATCGGCCGTCC